>NC_090320.1:245700263-245886667 GCF_040869045.1 Eurosta solidaginis
TAGAACTTGTTTTTACAATATGGGTATAAAAAAAAGGTGCTAATGAGTATTTTAAAAGGGAGTGATCCTTAGTTCCATAGGTGGACGCCGTTTCGAGATATCGCCATAAAGGTGGATCAGGGGTGACCCTAGAATTTGTTTGTACAATACGGGTATAAAAAAAAGGTGCTAATGAGTATTTTAAAAGGGAGTAATCCTTAGTTCCATAGGTGGACGCCGTTTCGAGATATCGCCATAAAGATGGACCTGGGATGACCCTAGAATTTGTTTGTACAATATTGGTATACAAAAAAGGTGCTAATGAGTATTTTAAAAGAGACTGATCTTTAGTTCCATAGGTGCACGCCGTTTCGAGATATCGCCATAAAGGTGGGCCAGGTGACCCTAGAATTTGTTTGTACGATATGGGTATCAAAAAAAACGGTGCTAATGAGTATTTTAAAATGGAGTGATCCTTAGTTCCATAGGTGGACGCCGTTTCGAAATATCGCCATAAAGGTGGATCAGGGGTGACTCTAGAATGCGTTTGTACAATATGGGAATCAAACGAAAGGTGTTAATGAGTATTTTAAAAGGGAGTGGGCCTTAGTTCTATAGGTGGACGCCGTTTCGAAATATCGCCATAAAGGTGGATCAGGGGTGACTCTAGGATGTGTTTGTACGATATGGGTATCAAATTAAAGGTATTAATGAGGGTTTTAAAAGGGGTGGTGGTAGTTGTATAGGTGGTCGCTTTTTCGAGATATAGCCATAAAGGTGGACCAGTGGTGACCCTAGAATGCGTTTGTACAATATGGGTATCAAACGAAACGTGTTAATGAGTATTTTAAAAGGGAGTGGGCCTTAGTTCTATAGGTGGACGCCGTTTCGAGATATCTCCATAAAGATGGACCAGGGATGACCCTAGAATTTGTTTGTACAATATGGGTATAAAAAAAAGGTGCTAATGAGTATTTTAAAAGGGAGTAATCCTTAGTTCCATAGGTGGACGCCGTTTCGAGATATCGCCATAAAGATGGACCAGGGATGACCCTAGAATTTGTTTGTACAATATGGGTATAAAAAAAAGGTGCTAATAAGTATTTTAAAAGAGAGTGATCTTTAGTTCCATAGGTGCACGCCGTTTCGAGATATCGCCATAAAGGTGGACCAGGTGACCCTAGAATTTGTTTGTACGATATGGGTATCAAAAAAAACGGTGCTAATGAGTATTTTAAAATGGAGTGATCCTTAGTTCCATAGGTGGACGCCGTTTCGAAATATCGCCATAAAGGTGGATCAGGGGTGACTCCAGAATGCGTTTGTACAATATGGGTATCAAACAAAAGGTGTTAATGAGTATTTTAAAAGGGAGTGGGCCTTAGTTCCATAGGTGGACGCCGTTTCGAAATATCGCCATAAAGGTGGATCAGGGGTGACTCTAGGATGTGTTTGTACGATATGGGTATCAAATTAAAGGTATTAATGAGGGTTTTAAAAGGGGTGGTGGTAGTTGTATAGGTGGTCGCTTTTTCGAGATATCGCCATAAAGGTTGACCAGGGGTGACTCTAGAATATGTTTGTACGATATGGGTATCAAAAAAGACGGTGCTAATGAGTATTTTAAAATGGAGTGATCCTTAGTTCCATAGGTGGACGCCGTTTCGAGATATCGCCATAAAGATGGACCAGGGATGACCCTAGAATTTGTTTGTACAATATGGGTATAAAAAAAAGGTGCTAATGAGTATTTTAAAAGGGAGTAATCCTTAGTTCCATAGGTGGACGCCGTTTCGAGATATCGCCATAAAGATGGACCAGGGATGACCCTAGAATTTGTTTGTACGATATGGGTATCAAAAAAAACGGTGCTAATGAGTATTTTAAAATGGAGTGATCCTTAGTTCCATAGGTGGACGCCGTTTCGAAATATCGCCATAAAGGTGGATCACGGGTGACTCTAGAATGCGTTTGTACAATATGGGTATCAAACAAAAGGTGTTAATGAGTATTTTAAAAGGGAGTGGGCCTTAGTTCCATAGGTGGACGCCGTTTCGAAATATCGCCATAAAGGTGGATCAGGGGTGACTCTAGGATGTGTTTGTACGATATGGGTATCAAATTAAAGGTATTAATGAGGGTTTTAAAAGGGGTGGTGGTAGTTGTATAGGTGGTCGCTTTTCGAGATATCGCCATAAAGGTTGACCAGGGGTGACTCTAGAATATGTTTGTACGATATGGGTATCAAAAAAAACGGTGCTAATGAGTATTTTAAAATGGAGTGATCCTTAGTTCCATAGGTGGACGCCGTTTCGAAATATCGCCATAAAGGTGGATCAGGGGTGACTCTAGAATGCGTTTGTACAATATGGGAATCAAACGAAAGGTGTTAATGAGTATTTTAAAAGGGAGTGGGCCTTAGTTCTATAGGTGGACGCCGTTTCGAAATATCGCCATAAAGGTGGATCAGGGGTGACTCTAGGATGTGTTTGTACGATATGGGTATCAAATTAAAGGTATTAATGAGGGTTTTAAAAGGGGTGGTGGTAGTTGTATATGTGGTCGCTTTTTCGAGATATCGCCATAAAGGTTGACCAGGGGTGACTCTAGAATATGTTTGTACGATATGGGTATCAAATGAAAGGTGTTAATGAGTATTTTAAAAGGGCGTGGGGCTTAGTTCTATAGGTGGACGCCTTTTCGAGATATCGCCATAAAGGTGGACCAGGGGTGACTCTAGAATGCGTTTGTACGATGTTAGTATCAAATTAAAGGTATTAATGAGAGTTTTAAAAGGGAGTGGTGGTAATTGTATATGTGAAGGCGTTTTCCAGATATCGGCCAAAATGTGGACCAGGGTGATCCAGAACATCATCTGTTGGATACCGCTAATTTATTTATATATGTAATACCTGCAAAGATTTCAAGGGTTTTTTATTTCGCCCTGCAGAACATTTTCATTTTCTTCTACTTAATATGGTAGGTGTCACACCCATTTTACAAAGTTTTTTCCAAGGTTATATTTCGCGTCAATAAACCAATCCAATTACGATGTTTCATCCCTTTTTTCGTATTTGGTATAGAATTATGGCATTTTTTTCATTCTCGGAATTTTCGATATCGAAAAAGTGGGCGTGGTCATAGTCGGATCTCGTTCATTTTTTACACCAAGATAAAGTGCGTTCAGATAAGTACGTGAACTAAGTTCAGTAAAGATATGTCGATTTTTGCTGTAGTTATCGTGTTAACGGCCACGCGGAAGGACAGACGGACGACCGTGTATAAAAAGTGGGCGTGGCTTCAACCGATTTCGCCCATTTTCACAGAAAGCAGTTATCGTCATAAAATCTATGCCCTACCAAATTTCAAAAGGATTGGTAAATTTTTGTTCGACTTATGGCATTAAAAGTATCCTAGACAAATTAAATGAAAAAGGGTGGAGCCACGCCCATTTTGAAATTTTCTTTTTTTTTGTATTTTGTTGCACCATATCATTACTGGAGTTGAATGTTGACATAATTTACTTATATACTGTAAAGATATTAAATTTTTTGTTAAAATTTTACTTTAAAAAAATTTTTTTTTAAAGTGGGCGTGGTCCTTCTCCTATTTTGCTAATTTTTATCAAGCGTACATATAGTAATAGGAGTAACGTTCCTGCCAAATTTCATCATGATATCTTCAACGACTGCCAAATTACAGCTTGCAAAGTTTTAAATTACCTTCTTTTAAAAGTGGGCGATGCCACACCCATTGTCAAAATTTTTACTAATTTTCAATTCTGCGTCATAAGTTCAACTCATCTACTAAATTTCATCACTTTATCTGTCTTTGGTAACGAATTATTGCACTTTTTCGGTTTTTCGAAATTTTCGATATCGAAAAAGTGGGCGTGGTTATAGTCCGATATCGTTCATTTTAAATAGCGATCTGAGATGAGTGCTCAGGAACCTACATACCAAATTTCATCAAGATACCTCAAAATTTACTCAAGTTATCGTGTCAACGGACGGACGGACGGACGGACGGACTTGGCTAAATCAAATTTTTGTTTCGATCCTGATGATTTTGATATATGGGAGTCTATATCTATCTCGATTCCTTTACACCTGTACAACCAACCGTTATGCAATCAAACTTAATATACTCTGTGAGCTTTGCTCAACTGAGTATAAAAACTTGAGGGAACATTTTTTTATCTACCTTGTCGTCATCATATTTATGAAGTTCTGCTGAGAGTTATTTTCCAGTAAATACTAGTAAGGACGTTCAGTTATTTCGGCGATTTCAAGAAAATTTGCAAAAACATCGACAAAAATAGTTTTAGAGATTTGCTACAAAATAACGAAGTGAAATTACTTTTAAACGATAGCAAAGACATTATTTTAAAATTTAAATTTATTTTTTTATTAAGGAATAGTTGAAAAACAAAATAGTAAGAGATGACTATAGGGAATTATTGGAATTAACGTCTATATGTCTAGGAGCAAGTGATGGCATAAAGTTTCGTGTACCAAAGCCCACTCATCATGCTCGGTGGATATCTAAGGCATTGTATTACTTAAACATCTATTTATTTCGTGCACAGTTTTAACTAACGGAGTATGAAGAGAATTCGATAGCAAGTGTATGCGCGTTTATTATACATTTCTATGTTAAGCTTTGGTTTTACTGTACCAATCCTCATAGAGCACCTATTCAAGATTTATCTTTTATTAAAGAAATTTATAAATACAGAAATGCTTAAAAAAAAATCTGACATTGCAATAAAAAAGTTTTGTAACCACCTATGGTACTTGTCTGAAGAATGTATTGCATTGACATTCTTCGATGATGACGTCTCTTGTACCATGAAGAAAAATGTTGTGGAAAAAATCAAAAGCATAGACAACTGCGACAAGGAAACAGAAAATTTAAAGAGGTTACACTTAAGGCCCAGAGAAATCAATAAATTCATAGAAAAAGACCTACACGATTTTGTAACAGGAAATACAATTTATTTTTTTGGTCGGTTTGGGATATCATCTCAATTTCTGGAGGTAGATCCACTATACTGGGGGGATACAGGAATCTATTAAAAAGCTAAAGATGCTGTTATAAATATAAAGGTAGTTAACGACATATCAGAAGGGGGAGTGAAGCTTATGGAAGAATATAATAAAATACTTACAAATGACGTACAAGAAAAAATATTTTTTACAAGTTGTAACTGATTACAAAAAACAATTTGAACCACATACTAAATCATCATTAATTAGATCCTAGGAATTAATATCATATTGTATACGTGTCAGCTAAAGTTTCACAAGATATATGTATATGTTTTAAAAATGTATTTTTAAAAAAATTATAATAAATAAAATTTAAACAAACTCATTTACGTATACTCATTATATACACATTCTTGAAGTAATGACACTGTGTTTAAGGCATAATTTATTTTATAACTTTATCGTTATTTGACCAATTTTTGTTGTTTTAGATTTATTTGAAAGCCAAATATTTCTAGAACTTACTAATAATACGATAAATGACGTTTCACCCATAACAAATGAAGTAGGGTTTGCCAGATTTAAGAAATTGTAAAAATTCGTAATTTTTCAGGACTTCAACCTTTTGGGACTTTTGATCTAAAATACTGTATATTCTAGTTTTTAGGCTATTCGCATATTTCTAGCTGGTGAAATCCAGAATCGGAACACTTTGGAAAATAAAGGCCACCCTAATGTGCATGCGCTTACAAATGAGTATATTTGTAGATATATATGCAGCAATATGTAAGTCAGTATGTCTGTAAACATTTACTCATCAACACATTTATTGTATTAACTTTGTTTACCTCCAAACCTAAAGACCTCAATATGTGCTGAAGCGTCTGCAAAATATCACGTAATGTGTGGCACTTTCCACGCAACGCAAAACCGAACAAAAATAAAAAAGGAGAGAAAAATAAATGCGGTAGAAATAATGTAAAAAAGCAAAAAAAGAAAATTAGAAAAAGTTAACAAATGAAAATGTATGATGGCAAAGTTATAACGGCAGTGTGAAGCAATATAAAAGCGAACTTAAAAAAAAACTATCTGAATATAAAACATTTATAGAGAAAAGAAAAAAGTCATACCTCAATTATTATCATTTTGTTTGGCTGCTCTTTGTTGGCGCATCTACATACTATATTATTTTAATCAGAGTTTGTTAATTAATTTCGTTGCATGCGTGGGTAGGACAAAATTTTAGTGAAATGGGAAAATTGTTAGCGATATTTTGTTATTTAGATAGGTGAATAGAGAGGGGCAGAAGAATGGGAGAAGAGACGGTGGAATAAAAGGCGAAAAAGGGAGAGGGAAAGTGAGACGGAGAGGTAAGCGGTAGGTACATTAAGTTGGAGATTGAGAGCACCTTTCTCTAGTAAAGAACTAGTTTGAAATCCAATGATTTAAATTAAAAAATACTAATTTTAATTAACTAAATCCCGATCTAAACCAAAATTAGTAACATGACGGATTGATTTGAAATTTCATATACCTACATCAAAAATGCCCGGATATGGTAACTAAATTGCCGTTTGTTAGGCTATTTAACATTATCATTCCTTCAATTCATTGCTTCGTTTATTGAATGTGTTCTGCGTTGCAGAGCTATCGAAGTAGAAACATCGTAGGAGACTGCTGTTTCATTACACATTTTAATTTTTTGGTACTCACATGTAATTAAGTAATATTCTCAGAACACTTTGATGAAATACTTTATGAACGTTAGCAAAGATTGCGTGCGTTCCTTTTTCTTCGTTGCTCGTTGATCAACGACTAAATCACTAAACCACTACTATTCTAGTACTCTTAACAACACAGCGATAGTTTTAGTTTGAAAAGCATCGATTTAAATCGGTCACTACTTTTTAATTTGCCTGCAGATTACACATACATGCCCTGCAGGAAAACGTTATGAATTGCTAAAAAAAGGAAAACTAATAGTTGACTATTTTAGGAGATTCCTGGAAGTGTCTTACTTCTTGTTAACTTTAAAAAGTGAGTTATAGAGATAGAAGAGATAGACCCACCAATAAGTTTACCAAAATGATCAGAATAATGGGCTGAGCTGATTTAGCTATGTCCGTCTGTTTGAACACAAACTAGTCGCTCAATTTTTTAGACAATTTGTTTGGCTGATTTCGGTGTCCGATTGATCGTTTGTTGGAACCGAATGAATGGGATCACTATAGCATATATCCCCCATACAACAAGCTAGTTTTTGGCGTTTTCTGAACATTGCGATTTTTTAGTTGATCGCTGCTTTGATCCAGGTTTGCTATATAATAGCTATTATGTTCTTTTATGCTAATGTGGCGAGTATTAGCAATTCTGATACATCACTATGCCGATATTAAATAAATGCTGCACAACCACAATCTAAGCCCTAAGAGAAAGACGAAAACAAGGCAACTCTGGAAGATTCAATTAATTTGATTTTAGCACACTAAACGTGGAGTATGCGAATACGTTGTGAAGTTCTATTACCAGAGTAGTGCAGTGAATAAAGAGCATTTTATGTACAGGATATTTAAGTGTATTTATTCGACAGGTAAGTGACTCGAACGGTAACAGAAGGCGCAGACTTATAAAGAATTTCTTAAAACTCGTAAAAATATGGAACAATAATTTTTAAAATCATTATATATAAAGGTGATCTTGCTCTCTAATCGATTTGCTTAATTATTACAGTTATCTTTAATCGAGAATATTAGTACCATATTTTGTCACAAAACGTCAATTCTTCTTCGAATTATGGCTCCCGAAAGAAAATAAACTAAAACAAAATAAATAAATGAAAGGTGTGATAAACTACCAAAAAGTTTGGGGATATCGTCAGATTTTGCTCGTTCGAAATAGTGATGGCTATCAAGGATCTAACGGACCATGTTTCAATCAGTTATAAAAAAATTTATTCACGGACGATAATTGAATTGGGTTTTTCATACTGATGATGGTGAGATATGGAGGTTTATTGTTTATCTCGTTCCGCTTACACCGTTACATGTACAGTTAGGTGAATAAAATCCATATTCTGTGTAAGCTTTGCACAGCTAAGTATAAAAATCAAACAACTACATACCCATGTGTCGAGGAATTTTTTTTTTGTCAAGCTGTAGGTCGCAAGTGATTTATTTAATTTTAATTAAAATTATTTGAAAATTTTAAACATGAACGGAATCAAATATGAATCTATAAATCTGTATGCATTTATTAACTAGATTTCGATACTTTTATCCAAAGTTAATTAAATGTTTATGTGAAGTATAAGTGGCCTATTTTTTGGTGTAAATTTCGTCAAAATACTTTTATCAATGGACATAACGTTGCCTTGAAATCACGGGTGAATAAGGACCCCACTTAGCCTGAATTTTATAAAAATAAAAGACGTTTTCTGGGACACATCTCACAGCCGGAGAACACTAGTACAAAACTTGCTGTGTAGTTCTGCAGCTCTTACTACATCTGCTAAAGCCTATTTATTAGCATTTGGTGCCAATAGCCACTGCCATGTAAATACGTCTATCAACAATTTCTAGAGATAGGAACAACTTTGTTAGTCTAAGTGTTAAGACTTGTATAAATTCAAATATCACATCAAACATTCAAATTTTTCGGGAATTTTCAAAACGTATTGATTCGCTATCATAGTTCTGACTAGATCAACAGCTTTTCCTTAACATCGTCAATGAATTTGGAGCCAACTAGGCTATCAGCTGCCCTTTTTGTTTGATTAGAGACAGTTTGCGTTATCTTCTGCAGTTTCAATCGCTAAAATGTTGTGCTTAATTATAACAGCGAGGGTTCTTCAAAATAATCCGCTGAAACTACCAGTTTTCTCATGCATCATGAGAACGATTGAAATTTAAATAAAGTATTCCTATCAATTGATGTATATGGAACTCGCTAAACTGTCGAGTAATGTTTCCCACATTACAAAGTGAGTAGTAGAGTTGATATGAGAGAAGTGACAAGTTACCCGTTGATTAACGAGATGTTACATATTTGCTATCGATAACAAATGTTTCGATAATTTATCGATTTTTTATCGACGAGGGGTATCGAAAGTTTATCGGTTTTTAAAGTTGTCAATTTCTTATCGAAAAGTTATTTGTTATCGAAAAACTATCGATTTTGTGACAAGGGGTTATCGATTTGATGCCAAAAAGTTATCGATTACTTCTTTAAATTTACCGATGAGCTATCGATTTTTTATCAACGAGTTATCAGATTGTTATTGAAAGAAAGCTATCGTGTTTTACTCCAAAATATATAGAAAATTTATCGATTTCTTATTGAAAAGTTATCGATTTATTCTCGAAGTATTGCAAACTTGTTGCCAGTGTGTTATCGACCACTCATCGGTTTGTTATGAAACATATACCAATTAAACTTCAATATAAAAGCGATGAAACATCTTTACCCGTCGAGAACAAGCCGATATGAAAGCAATAAGAAGCTGACAACTAGTTGATTACAAGCCGATAACAATAATTCGCGATCAAAAGCCGACTGTAAAACAGTAACTTGTCATTATCGGTTGTTCCCGATAAGAAGTCGACGGAGCTCTTCTCAAAAAGCCCGAAACTATTTGTTTCTTATAAAGGCATATCTATTGTGGCTCAACTTCAATCCCTTGTTAACTAAAAGACATACGTTTTCTAGACATACGGCTGTATGTTTACAAATCCCACTTCAGGAGTACTTAGTACTCACGACTTTTTTTACGCTTCCGGTAATTTCTTTATCCGCTATAACTGCTATATTAAGTTGGTCTAAATTTGATCTCTCGGCCGCCGTGGTGTGATGGTAACGTGCTCCGCCTACACCACACCGAAGATCCTGGATTCAGGCCCCGGGCAAAGCAATATCAAAATTTTATAAACAAGTTTTTTTAATTAGAAGAAAATTTTCCCAAGCGATGTCGCTCCTCGGCAGTGTTTGGCAAGCACTCCGAGTGTATTTCCCGCCTATTTGTAGGAAAAAGTTGAAAAGTGCACAATGCACACTGGAAGAAAAAATTTCATTTGAGGTAAACTGCGCCAAGTCCTTTTTTTTATAAGCATCAACACGCTGTGTAATTTTATCACTTTTGGCCTTCTGCGGTCGAAATACCATGTGACATCTTTAACCTGGTGCTGAGCGATTCTGCCTTCTCTGTCCAGTATACAGAGGAAAGTGTGGAATTCGCCGCGATGAGAAACAAAACCAAGGTCTGGTTGTCATCGAACATGGAGCCGACTATGACAGCCATCGCGCTGTGACATATACAAATTTGAAGTTATAATTTTCTTCGTTTAGTGGTTGAAAACTATGCTAGCCTTGAAATCCAAAGGATGTTGCTACCAAATGCTACTTTTGACTGCGTCGGAAAATGAGAAGTTGAGTTCTAATATTTCCAAAGCAGAAAAAATCCAAAAAAAAAAAAAATTTTACCAACAAATGTTGAGTCCGCAATTGAAAAGTTGAGCTCTCATGTTTCCCCTCACGGAACGGCACAGAGAACCCCTAAGGTATTCAAGAGATATAGTCTCAAAGAGAAATTTTAATCTTCCGAAATACTCAGGGCCTGTATCGAAATTCATGATGAATCAAGCCTAATGGGAGGAACTGAAAACAGTTGGAAAAGGAAAATCGGCTTGCAATTGCAGGCAGCAAAGGGCAAGGAATATGATTTACGATATGGTTCTTAAGATTCTATATCTCATGAAAAAAAATGCGTGAGTACCAAGTGCTATTGAAGTATTCCGCCGATAGCAATTTAGTAATACTCCGATAAGAAATCGTTAACTTTCGATAGCAAATTAATAACTCTTTTATAATAAATCGATAAATTTTCGATAGTAAATCAAAAGTTTTTTAAATAACAAACCGAAAAAATTTCAAAAAAAATCGACAACTTTTTGGCAAGATGATGATAGCTTTTCGATAGATAATCGATAACAAATCGATTTCAAGATAACAAATCGACAGCTTTTCGGTAGCATATCGATAACTTTTTGGTAATAAATATATTAATTTTATTTTTAATAACAAATCGATAACTTTTTGATAGCAAATCCATAACTTTTATATAACTAGTAGAAATTTGTTCGGTAACATATCGATAACTTTTCGATAAATAATCGATATTTTTCGATAACTATTCGATAATTTTTCGATAGCAAAATATCGATTAGAAATTGGTAACATTGTAATAATAATAAATCGAAAACTTTCTGATAACATATCGATAACCTTTCGACACGCCCAAAACACGGCAGTAAAAAACGGATAGCTCAACGATAACAAATTGCTAACAGCTTGATAGCAAATTGATAACACCATGCAGTGTCCGTTCCGGCATCGGCTTTGGCTACGGTTTCGACTTCTAGTCTTTCCTTTGTTCTCCCCTTATTTCCTTTCTTCCTTTCCTCTCCTTTGCTTTGATGCTAACATGTCAAAAATACATCGGTTTCGTGAAATTACTTGATGAAAAGTTAAATGGAGATGTATAATAGTCCAGTCCTTGATGAGTCTAATGTTTACTCTTTTGATTTCTTAATCATTGACGAGAGGGATCTGATGTTATTTTACTTGTCGTTTGGCCTTACCCACATCCAATTGGCATCCAATATTCGGACTAAGAATAAAAGCTAGACTTGCGAAAAGCGAGCTACATGAAACTACTTTGCTTTCGACTCCCGTCCGACAAAACAACTTTAAATTGTATCGGTCTTCTAAAAACACTATCTATTAGCTTTGTAAATTGCATTCATAAGCCAACAAATGCACTTAAAGATTTATTCCAAAACTATGAGTCTTTTTGGAATTTCTCATCCAAATGCATTTGCACGTTTCTTTGCTGCATGCAACAGCTGTCAACTCAAGTGGAGCATCTGTCTTTCTGTCTAATGCTGAATGCACCCAAAACAGGCTGCTAAACTACGAGTCGAAGCATTCACGCAAACATAACAACCAGACACTTGGGTGAGTTGCTTAAAAGATGTTCAAGGCCGTCGTTTAATTAATGGCTTAGTAAGTCTTTGAAAATGTTGAATTTGTGTTACCATGTTTGAATTTTTTTCTAATATTCTCTCTTCAATTTTCAACAAGAAATTGTTTGGTGTAGTGAACAGAAGGTTGCAAGCAGTCTCTAAGCTGTAAAAGTATCATATTTTATTTTTCGTATCTTCAAAGTCCACGAGCATCAATCACTACTTTGAAACGGGTGTATAACATAATACCAACTTACAAAATCCCGAAATACATAATACCGACACAACCAAATCCCGGCAGTTCATAATCCCGGCGCGACCAAATACCGACATCTCTTAATCCCGACAATTCATAATCCCGACACGGCCAAATACCGACATCTCTTAATCCCGAAATACATAATCCCGACACGACCAAATCCCGACAACATTTAAATTGGGAAACCACACATGAAATCAAAAAAAAATAAACATCTTCGGTACAGTTCTTTTATTTTTGACATCTCTGCAAACCAACACTTAACCGATCCACCACCGGCTACGAGATTAACAGTATTTTAATCAGAACACCTTTTTGCGTAGACGGCCCTTGGCCTCCCTTCAAAAAAATTACACCTAGCCGATCCAAAATTGTTGGGATTATGTACTGTCGGGGCTAAAAATGTCGGTATTATTGATTGTCCAGTTTAACCTTACCCAACCCGTTAATCTATTCGTTGCCAAGGAATTGTAAACCTTCAATCAAATGAGGCAATAAAGACCTCAGTTAGGAATGTTAGCTGCTGAAGCTTATTAAACTCAATCAAAACTTTTTTGAGAAATGGATCAATTTCCTTGCACAAACTGAACTACTTGGTTGTGATAACAAAAATGGTTGTCAAGTCCGTTATGTGGAATAAGTCTCAAGTTCATGAAACTGTACGTCGCAAAGATAATCAAATTCGGCTATTTGTTGCCGAAGGTTTCAGAAGGTGTGCGACATCCCAGTCTTTTGCGGCGTATGGAATTACATACGCCAGGGAACTAGCACTTCAAGGTTAATTTGGGTTGGCTGGAAGCTGTCCAACTAAGGAACTGCTCACTTGGACACCTTATGTTCGCCCGCTGTGTTACCACATACTTTACGGTGAAACTGTGTTCCAGTTATTTAGCAAACTGCTGCATGGCAACGCTGAAGCCACGAATAAGGCACATGTCGATCTGGGAAATTTCAGCTGTAGTGTCGAAATCGGCCCAACCATTATATTTATGTTTTGTCCTAGCAAAGGTTCCGTAATATGACTTGATCATTTCCACTCGTTGTCTTCAACATAGCTAACAAAAGCTGGGTTTTTCCATTAAATTAAGGCATACTCCATGAACTCCCCTGCTAACACTACTGTTGGGCGTGATACATTAAGCGAAATCATGTATTTAATACTAATGGTCAATAATTGTAACCACAATCATACTTTTGCATACTAGTTATACCTAAGTACACATCATACTTTGCATACTGGTTATACCTATGTACACATCATATTTTTGCATCCTAACTATACCTATGTACATTTACCTTTTCATACATCTCAAGTAAGAGAGTACAATTTTCATACAGTTAGAGAGCAATCTAGCAGTATCATGTCATGAAATGTTAAATTGTAAGAATCATAGTTGTACTTGAACAAGCAAATAAAGAAGTCACAAAATTTAATTATCGTCGTTTTTACTTCTGCTTGCTTCACTCGCGTCATTGGCAACCGTGACAGGACTTTTATTAAGTGTCCAAAAAAGTCAAAATTTATAGTTTTCGTGATTTAACATACGATCAACGTCATTAAATCGAATTTTTAAACAAATTGTAATTTGACCAAACATTTCACTGAAGCGGTAAAATCAACAAACGTACTTATGTACATGGGCGAGCAGCTAACAACAAGCAACATTTACACCGTTCATCAAGTCTGGTGTTAAGCAAATCAAAGGGCGTAAGATTAAGCACATATAAATTGTAAGATATTACCAATATACAAACATATGTATTAGTAATCATATTATTATTATTTATTTGCTTATTACTGTGCTTAAAGTAAAATAGACGGTATAGTTCAATTGTTAGCACCCACCCAACATACAATACTCTCGTAATAATTTTTTGCAAAAACTTCGTTTGGTAACGTTTTCTGCATCAGCGTGGAAAGTCAATCGAAGGTCAATCGCAGCTACAGTGTTTTCGTACCCTTATTTAGCATTTCTGTCGCTTACAAGGTAAAAATCTGGCAGTGAATCTCAATCGCCGTTAGTTTCTTATACTCTAGTTGCGCTTGTTGGTTTTTGCTGGTCAATTCAATTATTAAGCCTTTGCGCGTCCACTTTAACTTGTAATACGATGGCGGGAGAAGACGAAGAACAATTATCGTCGCTCAAACAGCAACGATCCACTATGAAACGGAATATTAGCAATATGAAGGCCAAAATAGACAAGTTAGGGGAAACAACGGACCCCACAATTTTAGAATGTCACCTTCAAATCCTTGAGTCCTATTTTAAGCAACAATGCCATATTCAGGGACAAATTGAAAAACTTAGTCCAACAGACAGTGCCAGGAGTGATATCGAGGAGAGTTATATTACCGCAAAGGCAAATATTATGCAATTGCTAAATAGCATTCGTCGTGCGAGTGCAGCAGAAACAAGTTTTTTAAATACATCGACTACACTCAGTACATTACATCATACCCGTCTCCCTGCTCAAAAATTGTGGAGCAGTTTCAAATCACTGAAGACAACTACACTAAAGCCCTAAAACGTTTGAAGGATCGCTTTGATAATAACACCTTAATCTTTCGCGACTACATTTCAACTTTGTTTAATATTTCACCCATGCAGAATGCAGATTCTAACTCGTTACGTCTCATCATTGATAAGGTTTCAGCTATACGTGCATCACTATTATCGTTGGGTTCAGAAACTGAAATTCTGAGTTCTATTCTCATTCACATCGTTCTTTCAAAAGTAGACAAGGGTTCTCAAGCATCCTATGAGGAAAAACAAGACTATGACTCGCTTCCAACTTGGGAAGCATGTTATAAAATTTTATATAGGAGATGCCAATTTTTAGAGAGTCATGCAAAACCCACGGAGTCTACTGAGCATAATCGTGACTCGAAACAAAGGTTGCATTCAAAAAAGACTTCACACACATTTGTGAATTCTCATTCAACATGTGCTTATTGTCAAACAGCAGAACACACATTGGGAAATTGTACCTCGTTTTTAGCTCTTCCTGTGTCAAGTAGATTTGAATTTGTGAAGCGTTCAGGTCTTTGCATAAATTGTTTGCGAAAAGGCCACTCTGTAGCAAAATGCCCTTCCAAATTTAAATGTCGAGTTTGTAAAGGCATGCATCATACACACTTACACATATTTTCACCGAGTTCCGATGCAAAGCCTAGCACTGCTCAGCAGTCTTCTGAGTCAAATCCACCAGTCGCTATGGTGATACGATCACAAAAAAGAGCTATTATCCCAACAGCCATAATTCTAATGAAAGACAGTTTTGGGATTTTCCAACCCGTTCGGGCTCTGTTAGATTCTTGTTCCGAAGTAAACTTTATTACTGAAGAAACCGCTAAACGCTTGCAGCTGAAGCGACAAACATCGAATCAGGAAATCTCCGGAATCGGTGACGTTCAAACAACGTTAAAGCATGCAGTATATGCTACATTTCGCTCTCGTTTTTCAACTTTTTAACGTTCTACACAGTTTGCGGTAACTAAGAAAATATCGTCAATGCAGCCTAGCGAATATATTTTTTCAAAAAATTGGACTATTCCCGAAGGAATTAATCTTGCTGATCCATTGTTTTACAAACATCAAAAAATCGATGTACTGATTAGCAGTGAGGTCTTCTTTGATATTTTGCGCGGAGAAAAGGTAACTCTAGGCAACGGTTTGCCTTTTTTAGTCAACACCTCTCTAGGATGGGTTGTAGGCGGACAATGTGAACAACCAATAACTCAGCCATTAACGTGCAATGTGGTGAGAGAAGTGGAATCTGTCGAGTCATTCCTGCGCAAATTCTGGGAAGTAGAAGAGATTACTTCGCTGCCACCGCAACTATCCGAAGAAGAGAAAGCATGTGAAGAACATTTTCAATCTAATATTTTTGTACACTCCGACGGCCGATTGCAAGTGCGCCTACCATTTAAGGAATCTCAAGCAGCCCTTGGAAATTCCATTGACGGTGCGCGTAAAAGATTTTTTGCACTTGAACGCCGCCTCTATCTCAATCCTAGGCTTCATCAGTCGTACTGCGAATTCATGGCAGAGTATCAAACTTTAGGTCACATGACAGCAGTTTCAGATACTCAGCTTGATAGTCTACATTACGTTATACCTCACCATTGCGTGCTACGCCCCGAAAGTACCACAACAAAGCTAAGGGTGGTATTCGACGCTTCAATGCGTACTTCGTCGAATAAAGCATTAAATGAAATTTTAATGGTTGGACCAACCATTCAGCAAGAACTGATTTTAACCTTATTAACATTTCGTCTGCATCGGTACGCACTCACAGCTGATATAGTAAAAATGTATCGACAGTTTCTTGTTGAAGAAAACGATCGAAACTTCCAACTAATCTTATGGAGAGAAACTGCAAGTGCTCCCTTGCAATTATTTCAACTCAACACAGTGACCTACGGCATGTCATCTGCACCATTTTTAGCCATACGCTGTTTAGCCCACCTTGCTGAAATGTATGGGAATCGCTACCCAGTCGGAGCAAGAGTGTTGAGAGAGAATCTTTACGTTGACGACCTATTGACTGGAGCCAACAGTGTAAAGGAGTTGCTAGAGATACAAGACGAAATTACTACTTTACTGGCACGTGCTGGTCTACAGCTTGCGAAATGGAATTCAAATTGCCCACAACTAATCGAAAAATCAGCAGAAGAAATTCAGATAAAAGTAAGTGATGACAATGTTACCAAAGCGTTGGGTATGGTATGGAAACCTATGAGGGACGAAATCTGCTTTAGCTTTGAATCCAATGAGTGCTCTATTGCAACCAAACGAACAATCTTGTCAACTGTAGCAAAAATTTACGATGTTTTGGGTTTGCTAAGTCCTATTACGATCCGTTGCAAGATTTTACTTCAGGAGCTATGGATACAACACATGGATTGGGATGAACCACTCACACAGGATCTGTACGCAATGTGGTTGCAAATAAAAAATGATTTAAATTACATAAATGGTATACGAGTTCCGCGTTATGTATTCACGTGTCTTCAGGACAGTGGTCAAATACATGGGTTCGCAGATGCCTCATCTCGCGCATATGGGTGCGCCATTTACATTCGCCAATCATTCGCCGGAACTTTTAAAACCACTCTTCTCATCGCCAAGTCAAGGTGGCACCAATTAAGGCTATATCCACACCTCGATTGGAGTTATGTGCAGCTGCGCTCCTCAGTAGGACATGGACAAAAATAAAATGTAAGGTTTTGAAATACGTAAAAAACATTTATTTTTGGACAGATTCCAAAATCGTTTTACAGTGGTTGAAAATGCATTCTTCCACTTTGACTTGCTTTGTAGCCAATCGTATTTCTGAGTTACAAGACAATACCGCAGGAGTTGAATGGAGACATGTCCCTACAAAAGACAACCCAGCAGACATTGTTTCTCGCGGCCACAGCGCGTCAGAACTTGCCAGTACTATATGGTTTACAGGTCCAAGTTTTTTGCAAAAGGAAGCGGAGAACTGGCCTCCAGTCGAAAATCAAACTGAAACACAAACAGATCTCGAGCGCAGGCGAAAAATCGCATTCACATGCAACACAAGTAGTAGTACTGTGGACATTATTCAAAACATAATTGAAAACACTTCTTCGTTCTTCAAAATTTTAAGAATTGTTTCCTTTGTATATCGCACCTTCAACAAATTTCCTCCAAATCGTCATATTAACCCGAAAACCGTGATACACATTCCAGCCACCGAATTGGATTATATCTTTTGGATAATAGTATCTGATATACAACGAATTCATTTTAGCACTGATATAAATTGCCTTAAATCTGGCGGTATTCTCAAATCGGATCTCCAACGTCTTTCACCGTTTCTACAACCAATAAGCACAAACGGCAACGTCAGATTTATTCTAAGAGTCGGCGGACGACTGAAAAATGCTGAAGTTCCCTATGATTGTAAGCATCCCGCACTTTTACCCAAATCACATAGATTTACTCATCTTTATATTGAATATTTGCACCCTAGCAATCTTCATGCCGGACCGAAAGTATTGCTTTCGTTACTGCGTCAACGAATTTGGATCGTGAATGGACGCGAAATCATTCGCAAGGTTGTGCGCAAGTGTACGCACTGCTTTCATTACAAGCCCAAGGTTATCGGTCAAATAATGGGTGACCTTCCTGCAGATCGTGTTAAGGCTCAACGACCATTTTTTGTATCAGGAGTGGATTTTTGCGGCCCATTTCTCACATCTTATCGCTTACGAGGCAAGACACCCTACAAAACGTACGCTGCCATATTTGTGTGTTTTTCATCGAAAGCTGTTCACATCGAATTGGTTTCAGATTTGTCAACCAATTAATTTTTGCTTTGTCTTAAGCGCTTCATTGGTCGACGCGGCATCCCTTCACGTTTGTTTTGTGACAATGCAACTAATTTCGTTGGCGCTAGCTCGCGACTTAAGGAGTTTACTGAAAAATACTTAAATGACACGGCGTTGAACGAAGTGATCAGCTACAGTAACGAAATTGGGATTGACTTTCGATTCATACCCCCACGGGCAACCCACTTTGGAGGACTTTGGGAAGCCGCTGTGAAGTCAGCTAAAACATTGTTGCTTAAGAATTTCGTTCAAGCTAATCTTACGTACGAAGAACTTCAAACTCTTTTCATCGAAATCGAAGCTGTGCTGAATTCTCGCCCGCTTACTCCGGTCTCAAATGATCCAAACGATACTGAGGCAATTACGCCTGCTCATTTCCTGATTGGAACGTCACTGAAGGCCTTGCCTGATATGCAGTTCGATGTTGATAAAAATATTTCATACTTAACATATTTTCAACGAATTACTTATATAAAAAATCAATTTTGGAAGCAGTGGACCCGTGATTATTTGCATACACTTCAACAAAAAGGGAAATGGACCAAAGCTGAGCCAAATATAAAGATCGGGCAATTGGTGCTCGTGCAGGAAGAAAACCTTCCCCCACAGCAATGGCTATTAGCTCGAGTTATCAGCGTAATTCCAGGGAAAGACGGCAAGGTGCGGGTAGCTGACGTACGCACGACTAAAGGTACAATTCGACGCGCTATCCATCGACTAGCCCCACTACCGGAAACCGAAGACGTTTGAAAGGGAGCCCTTTCAACGGAGGGAGTATGTTGGGCGTGGTACATTAAGCGAAATCATGTATTTAATACTAATGGTCAATAATTGTAACCACAATCATACTTTTGCATACTATTTATACCTAAGTACACATCATACTTTGCATACTGGTTATACCTATGTACACATCATATTTTTGCATCCTAACTATACCTATGTACATTTACCTTTTCATACATCTCAAGTAAGAGAGTACAATTTTCATACAGTTAGAGAGCAATCTAGCAGTATCATGTCATGAAATGTTAAATTGTAAGAATAATAGTTGTACTTGAACAAGCAAATAAAGAAGTCACAAAATTTAATTATCGTCGTTTTTACTTCTGCTTGCTTCACTCGCGTCAACTACAACAACCATGGATAAATGATCATTAGCAAACCCTAAAAGCTTCACAAGCTCCTGAAGTCAACAATGAGCCAGAATGATTTCTATACATGGCCACTTGACTCGCGGCCAAACTGTTCAGAAGCAGAGATAAAGGGAGCATCGGAGTCCCAAAGTCTCACTTGACAGACACGTTCAATTCGCCCGTGCCATGATCCAGAAAGATTTCTATACACGGTCACTTAACTCGCGGCCAAACTGTTCGGAAGCAGAGAGAAATAGAGCAGCGGAGTCCCAAAGTCTCACTTGACAGACACGTTCAATTCGCCCGTACCTGCCTGGGCTAAAAGATCAGCCTGACAGTTGATGACAATGATGACCTTATCCCCGGGCACCCAAAAGTTGTTTACCAAACAGTAGTTAGACGCCACCATAAGTTCGGTCAAGCAATCCTTCACAGCGCTTGACCTCACGGTGGCAGAGCTTAGCACTTTGGTAGCCGCCTGATTGTTTGAGGAGATGCTAAATTCCTTAACAGTTCAGCGGCGGATGGCATTCCATCTACCGCGTCCTTTATGGCAGCTTACAGGAAGCCCATGGCAGAATAGTCCACACCTGACCCTCCCGCACTGCCGGGATCCTTCCTTGAACAGGTTCATCAGGCCGCCGTTCCATATTCATTTCCCACACCAATCAGCACTTCAATGAATATGATTGATGAATGTAGCAAGATGAGCGGAAGTCTGCGTACAGTGGCCAGACCAGCCAGGGATGTAGTCGAAATGAGTAAAAATGCTGGAGTGCCCGTAATTCATGTACTTACCTCATTCCAACCATCGCCAATTGCTGCACTGTTTCCAACCTTTTGACTGTGAAGGAAGTGTCTTGTGCTTCCCACCAGACCATAACTTCCTAGAAGTGAGTGGGCTTGACCGCAATATCGCATAGATTAGGAGAGAGCTCTCAGCATTTGTCAATCGCATCTCGACAGCTGTACAAAGAAGCGAAGCCTTCCTAGTCCTGTTCCCCGCATTAAGCCTCCATTACAGTGACAGCAAGTAACTCTGTCTTACAAGGCCTGCGGTGCTACCCCAATAGAGGGTTTTTTATATTCAGGAATATTGTACCTCTGCGTAAACAAAACGAAGTTTTTCTAGAGTTGACAGCTAATGCGTATGATTCGGACCACCTGGTCACGACACGCAAGTTACGCTGTAGAACGTCCGTCAGTATATTCAGAATTTAACTCCTTATAGATTTTCCGGGTCAATTATTATTTCCATCCAAAGCAGATGAAAAAGGGTGCTGTCACTCTGGCATCCCCCTTCTCACCTTTCTCTGAGCCGCCTCTCCCTTTCACTCCGTTGCTAGACTCAACAATCTGCTGGTGCGTTTTTCAAGGGTCAGTTCGACTATCAGTGTTGAGAGAGCCCTTTCAATTTCCGCTTGTGTTGCTCAAGGCTCCGTTTATGTCAATAAAGGCTCCCAGCATAAGTTTATTGTGCTCTTGTAACTTCGGCAACTGAATTAAGAGCTGTCTCCGAAGACCTGCACTTACAGTAGGAGTTTGGAGATGCTCAAATACCGGATAAATATCCGACAAAGAATCATCAACAATGATAGAATTCCCTAAAACCTACGGGGAGACAATGATAAAATTCCCTAAACCTATGGTGAGGCTCATCATCGACATCCCTATACACTTCGGACATCATAGATTTAAAATTTGATTCATCCTCTCAGCAACTCTTCGCGTTTGTATTTGAAAAACCCAGCCGGCAGTTAGTCGTTTACTAATGCTTTGTTTTTTGGTCTATATTTCGTAATACCCACAGTAGGATGACGTTAGAGAAGACGTGTTCCCTAATTCACCAATTTTTCTAGAACCATTTACATCCCCGCACTTTCCCGCAATTCGTTCTAATATACATCATTGATTGTTTTCCATGGAAGTACAATTAAGCCGACTAAGCCTGTCCTTTCATTATTATCGGGACCCTATGTCGCCTGTGGGTTGACCTTCCCATATTTCAATTAGATTGTGCCCGAAGAAGAAGATTTGATGATTAGCTGTACTAGTTTTATGCAGACATCTACTTAGTTCAGCGAATTAAAACGCAGCGCCTACGCTGGCTAGGCCATGTTATACGAATTGAAGATGATTTTCCGCCTAAGAAAGTATTGTTATCTAAACCCTCGTATGTGTAAAATGATTTCAACTTCCTTGGTGGTACCTATTGGCACTAGTTAGCCCAGCGAAGAAACGACTGGTGCGCCTTGTTGGACGGTCAGAACCGTTTAAACGATTAAGAGTAAATTAGGTAAGTTAGAAAGGTTCCCAAAGTGCACGAACAATGACGCAACTATCCGAGTTGAGTATGGCCGTGATTTTGGAACTGCTTTCCCTTCGGTACACACTCGAGACTATACATGACTAATAGAAAGGTTCCCAAAGTGCACGAACAATCACGCAACTATCCGAGTTGAGTATGGCCGTGATTTTGGGACTGCTTTCCCTTCGGTACACACTCGAGACTACACATGACTAATAGAAAGATAGCAGGTCAAGAAAGGACCTTGCTTTTCAATAGGCTGCTAATAATATGTGATCCCTCCATTACTCTGGTAGGTCGATTACCAGCCTACCATTATCGTTCCAGCAAGAAAGTTCCCTGATATGAAAGCTCTTCCTAATCTGCCGAGATAGTTTTTGTTTTCGGTAGAATATGCGAGCACTAATTCCTTCACTTAGCATCTGAATCTCCCCACACTTCTTTCGGCAATGCATTTCTGCCAACTTGAATTATAAATTAGCAACAATTGAATCACAGTTAGACTCGCTGAACTTAGCCACCACCCAACTTCTGCTCATTTACGCACTCGCGGCTTCTCCATTTATCTTATTTCTGTACTAGTGAATACGCATCCCCTTGCGCACAATCTCTTCAT
The DNA here is from genome assembly GCF_040869045.1 of Eurosta solidaginis. Lineage (NCBI taxonomy): Eukaryota > Metazoa > Arthropoda > Insecta > Diptera > Tephritidae > Eurosta > Eurosta solidaginis. The sequence goes on from NC_090320.1 coordinate 245,722,930, forward strand.
TATCATTTCATTTCATCAAGAGAAGTTGGCTCAAGTCGTCGTTGTCGGAAATAACCTGACTAACTGCAGTTAAGATTTCTTTGACATTTGGTCTCGCAAGGAAGTGCACCAAATGCCAACGAACTTATACAAACAAAATTTGTTGTTGTTGTTTAAAATTCATACTTTCCATATACATTTTGTTATTTATTTATGCTTTTACTGCGCTATCCTACATTACCCCTGCTGTTACCCACATTGCAAGAGATTGGATTAGTAAAACTTTCGTATTTTGTGGGATAATAATGTTCATTTGCCTGCACGGCTGTCAAATTGGGTTAGACATTGCAAAGATGAAGAGTATATGAGGTGAGGATCATAAGAAGGAAGTAGATTTGCGTGTGTTGGTGAATCCTTCACAATGACAAATTTAAATGCAACTCGGATTGTGCGTACCAACTGACGCCCTTTGAAAGCAGTCACGTCAGCCGCCAAGGCGAAAGGCGACATTGTTGGCTACGATTGTTATTACATTGTGGATGTCAGCGACAAGCTGCTGCTGCCGCCCCTAACACAGTTCTGAGTTCAAGTACGGAAGTAAAGTTTTGTTTTTGTTGCTTTTTGTTGCCATGTTGCCATTAGGTGGTGTTGGTGTGGCAATCGCTGTGGTCGTTATGTATGTGTTTATGTGTTTGTTATATTAAAAACTTTGAAAATTATAGTTGTTGTTATTGTTGTTTCATACCTCTTGGATTGGCCACATCACTCTCGAGTTCATGCATTAATTTTATCGTAACTGGAATAACTTTTCATGCGGAATAACTTTGACTGTGACTAAATGCTGGCATTTCATTTCTCTTAAAGTGCTTCCAATTAAATTAGGTTTTGGGAGCAATTAGTTGTTGGGAATTAACGATTGCTCTATAAAAACAAAAACAATTTAATTTACGAACTGAAATCAATATTGCTCTTCTTCTATGTTAGTGATCTGATATCTATTCAGGCACTAATTCCTGCTTAAAGGAGTAAATGAGTATTTTCCTTTTGACCTGTAGAAGGTTGCTGAGCAGACATGGGGGGTTTAGGCGACGGCTGGCTTATAGCATACTGCCAAAAAAGTAGTTTGTTTGTCAGTGCTATATAGATGCCGAAGAATGAAGTCTTCTTATTTGATCACGGTGGACAGCGGCTGATAATCCAAACTAATAGCGGCATTCTCACAACTGACGGTTCTACGTTTCTTAATTACTCGAGTTTTATATATTGTAGCGAATATTAGCATCACTATGCTGTTAGTAAATAATCAAAACAACAAAAACAGCAAGCAGTCAAACTTACATAAAAGGCGACGAAGAATATCTCACATACACATATTTAGTCATCAGCTAAGAGCAGAAGTTGATACTCACACACGCACACGCATATGGCTAGTAGAAAAGCATAAACTACAAATATATATGTATATAGCTGGTAACCAAGCATGGGATGCAGAATTCGTTATAATTGGTGTCAGAAGAGGAATGTTTGAATAAATTCCAGAGAAAAACATTGACATGGCCAAGTTAAGTTTAGAGATCCAGCAGCTCAAAAAGGAGTTGGAGAACCGTGGGTTGAATACAACCGGCAATAAATCTGAATTACAAACACGACTACGAGAGGCAATGGAATCAGAGGAATTAACGTGGAAGAGTATGTCTTTCATCTTTATGGCGATGATGAAACGGGCCAAACTCCCGCAAAGGTAATTTTTGACAATTATCTTCGACTGGCAGCTGATTTGAGGTTTGAGATAAATGCCGATGCGGAGAGAAAGGCCAAGAAATCCACTGGTGTCTTGGAGGAAGATCTGCGGGAGATACACGATCTTGTAAGACAGCGAACCAAGATTTTTAGTGACAAGATAAAAGCCAGATATGGTAAAGCGATTAATTCGGAAGGTTTTCGGGAACGAGATTTGGTGCTGTTATACATCCCACAACGAAAGAAAAGTTTATCTCTGAAGTTTCAGTGTAACTGGGAAAGCCCATACAAACGGATCAACGATTTAGTTTACCGCATACAAACCATTGGCAAACCACGAAACAAAATAAAAGTGGTTCATTTAGAAAGGCTGGCAGCGTTTAGATAGGAAAATTTATCTGATCGAGACGATCAAGTTTAGGTGGAGGGCAGTGTGGCGTTTATTAGCATCACTATGCTGTTAGTAATTAATCAAAACAAAAAAAAACAGCAAGCAGCCCAACTAAAATAGAAAGCAACGAAAAATATCTCACATGCACATATGTAGTCATCAGCTAAGAGCAGAAGGGTATACTCTCACATACACACGCATATGGCCAGTACAAAAGCATAAACTACAAATAAACATGTATAAAGTTGGTAACCAAGCATGAGATACAACTGCTCTCGAACACATTTTCGCGAAATAACTAGACCTTAGGAGAAATGGGTGAACGAGAAAACCGAGAGTATAAAAGCAGCTCAAGCTGAGGCATCAGTAATCACGCTTTTGTGAAGTACGTGGTATTCAAAGTAGTCCAAATAAAGACCATTTTGCAATAGTGAATATTGGAGTTATTTATTCGACAGTTCAGCGATTCGAACGTTAGCAGAAAGTGCATCATTATCAGAAATCCCCAGAATTCATTAAAATATAAAATTAAAAGCCTTATCTCTCTTAAAGCAAACTAGCCGATCGCCTGGGTCAATTTTTCTGATTCAAGTCTTGTAATGACGTATATCTGCCCCAAAATTTACATAAGATATGGAGCAAAATTAGCAAAGGATTTACCTATTACTATCAAATGGGATTGAAATTTGCTACCTAGGTAATATTTTTCCAGGTTATTGTTAAGAATGCCTTTTCTAAAGGATATGCACCAAAAACGAACACATTGAATAAGCTTTTCTTTAATATGCAGTTTGCTTTTATTCTAAATAAAAATTGTAAATAATTGGACAAAAACGAGACCTCCAAACCTGCAAAGCAGGGTGAAGATGATAGTTTAGGTACTGAAAAGCCATATACATCAAAAGCTGCAATGCAGGAAGAGGAGAGAAATAGTGACATAAAAACTAAAGACGAAAATGTTAGTAACCTTAATGCAGGTAACGATCAGACCCCAGCTTACTCGGGGAAACTAGAGGGAGCTAACGCTGAGACTCCGGTTTTCACCGAGAAGAAGATGAACAATGTAGCAAAGCGGTCGTTGGCTGTGGCACTATTAGATGGTAGGAACCCCAATGGACAGATGTACACGGAAAGGCGGTATTCAGTAGAAGGGGAGCTGATTAGTATCATGAACAAAATGAAACAACCAAATGGAACAATGGGATTCAACTGTTATCACAGATCGACCCATTGAAAAAAATCGTGTATATGGTTAGTGAGAGAGCGAGTGAAGAGGAAGTCATAAATTTAGCGAGATGTGGAGGGAAAAATTAGTTGACAGGCTATGAAGAGGGTAGAACATGGAGGAGGATCAGAAACGCAGAGACATAACGAGTTGAGGTGAGGGGTGAATGAAGAGTGAGAGGGTTGAGGCGAGGAAGAGAAGAATAAAGGATTGTGTGAGGAGAGAAAGGTGTAAGGATATATTTAGATGAAATAAAGAAGCTGTAGAATATGTAGAGAAGAGAGTAGGAGTAAGAAATGTTAGTATTCACCACAAAACAAACCAAACAGGAGGTCAAGTCTTTCTCCGCCTGCCCTTTCAAATTTAGTGGAGGTTTCCCTCTTTCTTCAATTCCAAACAGCTGCGTCGATTGAAATACTTTCTTGGACGGAGCGTTTTCGTCCATTCGCAAAACATGACCCAAGAGGGGAAGCCTTTGCGCTTTTATTTGCTGCATATATCTCACAATTTCTTTCAATACTCCTCATTGGCAGCACGGACAGGATAATTAAAGTTCCGCAAAACTTTTCTCTGAAACACTCCTAGAGCCGTCTCATCTTCTTCCAACACCGTTCGCGTCTCCTAGCCAAAGATCAGGACAGGTATTATAAGCAACTTTTTTTCGTCGAGAGGGGACCTTTGTTTTCAATTGCCTACTCAGTCCCAAGTAGCACTTGTTCAAACTAAGGTTTAGACGAGTGTGACAGGTATGTGAAGTCTTTTGTGTGATATGAATCTGACACGTTGCATTACTTATACTGTCTGCTACTAGCCCGGTTGCGTTTTTTCCCGCATAACTTTCGAGTCTGTATATTTTAGTAGCTTCTTACGGATAAGTCTACCTTCGGGTATATCGTAACTCATAGACCTTGGTAAATATTCCGAGCACATGCGTTCATTCTTCGACGCCCAAGAACTTTTCCCTCAAATACTGCAAGGTGCCTATCACCTTCTCTCGACACTGTCCAGTATTCTGAGCCATATATCAGAACAGGTTCGACGAGTGGGCTAATTTTAGGCTCTTCAAATGTCTACTCAGTCCAAAAAAGCACTTGTTGGCATGCGTTATTCTTCGCTTGATTTCTACGGAGTCATGTTGTGTGAAGCCTCATTTAGTTTGACATGGCTCGTAGAGGTAATTTCCAATATTTGCAGAGCTGATAATATTGCTGTCATCATGAGTGCTCTACGCTATCGCGAAGGTCTGATCGATAGCCTATCTACCAGGTCTGAAGCAGCGTTGATAAGTTCAATCAGTTCGTTGACTTCTGGCCTCAGTCTTCCGAACGGTACGCTGGCGCGTATATAGCGCAGTTTGCGTAACGTCTCTCTTATGGATTGGGTAAAGCACATTCTGTACGTTATAACTCGCCGTTTGCTTGTCACCCAGCGTCTGAAGCTGGTCGAATTCATGCCATCATGCCTCACGTTGTTTTCTTTTAAATACGTGTCCCTCTTCTACCTTCCCGTCACAATAATGATCCGCGATTTGCCTAGCGTAACTCTATAGGCGGCGTCCTTTTTGTCGAGGCAGTGCAACACTTCTCGTCATACTAGTTCTTTTTGCAAGCTCCCTGGTAATACTTGGTGTCTGGAGTGGTGGTATGTACTTACTTACTTACTTAATTGGCGCCAATTGGTCACACCAAGGGAGTTTAAATCGTTTCCCACCTGGTCCTTCCAACGGAGTGGGGGCCGCCCTCTACCTCTGCTTCCATAGGCGGGTTCCGATAGAAACACTTTCTTGGCCGGAGCATCATCTTTCATTCGCATAACATGGCCTAGCCAGCGCAGCCGCTGCATTTTAATTCGCTGGACTATGTTGATGTCTGCGTATAGCTCGTACGGCTCATCATTAAATCTTCTTCGGTACTCGCCATCGCCAATGCGTAGAAGTCCATAAATCTTTCGAAGAACTTTTCTCTCGAACAGTCCCAAAGCCTCTTCATCTGCTGTTGTCATGGTCCATGCTTCTGCCCCATATAGCAGGACGGGTACGATAAGTGACTTGTAAAGTATGATTTTCGTTCGCCGATAGAGGACTTTGTTTTTCAATTGCCTACCTAGTCCAAAGTAGCATTTATTGGCAAGATTGATTCTTCGCTGGTGGCATGTAACAAGAGAAAAATACGATCCCACTGCTTGGCTCCAACGTCAAGTCGAAGATTGCTCTCAGTGGGTGAATGGAAAAGCCGAGTGGAATGATCATTAGTGGTCTGTTTCTTCTGTAGCTTTTCTATGGCAAACTCTTTCTTTGTTGCAAGCTGGTTGAGTCGATATGTAATCCTCGTATATACGTAAATACGTGTCCCACTTCCACCTTCCCATCCCAATTTTGTCGAGGCAGTGCAACACTTCTCATCATACTAGTTCTTTTTGCAGGCTCCCTGTTAATACTTGGTGTCTGGAGTGGTGGTATGTAACAAGAGAAAAATACGATCCCACTGCTTGGCGTTAACGTCAAGTCGAAGATTGCTCTCAGTGGGCGAATGGAAAAGCCGAGTGGAATGATCATTAGTTGTCTGTTTCTTCAGTAGCTTTTCGACGGCAAACTCTTTCTTTGTTGCAAAGTGGTTGAGTCGATATGTAATCCTCGTATATACGTAAATACGTGTCCCTCTTCCACCTTCCCTTCCCAATAATGTTCCGCGCGTGGCCTAGCGTAACTCTATAGGCGGCGTCCTTTTTGTCGAGGCAGTGCAAAACTTCTCATCATACTAGTTCTTTTTGCAGGCTCCCTGTTAACACTTGGTGTCTGGAGTGGTGGTATGTAACAAGAGAAAAATACGATCCCACTGCTTGGCTCCAACGTCAAGTCGAAGATTGCTCTCAGTGGGTGAATGGAAAAGCCGAGTGGAATGATCATTAGTTGTCTGTTTCTTCAGTAGCTTTTCGACGGCAAACTCTTTCTTTGTTGTAAGGTGGTTGAGTCGATATGTAATCCTCGTATAGTGTGCACATACAGGGCTATGTAACTTTACCTGCCATCGATAGCGAAGCGATTGATTTGGTTTCGTGTTCTTAGAGCATCTTTTTATGCTGGAGCCTGGTACAAAAATTACCATATTTCGAGCCGCGGCAAAGTCAATCAGCGTAAACCCGTTAAAAAATTAGTAAATGTGACATCGTGGAGGCTAGAGTTTCCGACTGTGGGGCCTGTTCTTCCACGTTGACATTAAAGTCGCATGATGTAAATATCATGGCAATAATAGTATTTTTTTCTAGTTTCTCATAGAAGGAGTCCATATACTTTTCATTCACATTGTCTTTGGGTGCATAAGTGCACATAAACGTTACATTGAAAACTTTGTTTTGATGCGGATCGTAGCGAGACGCTCTTTTATAGGCGTGAACGACAGTACTTGGCAGTGATCTTTGTAACAGACATCGCAAGGCCCATTTTCCCCCTACCTCGCCCCGTCCATGGTGCGTCCTGAAGGGAAATGATGTCGGTTTTCGCCTTGACGAGAACATCAACCAACCGAAACACTCGTGCATCGGTAACTTTTCCTAAAAGAGTTTGGAGATAGTATACCCCAAAGCCTTTAGTGTGTGGCATGTTGAGAAAAGGTATTCCCTAAAGCATTCAATGTGTGGTGGCACGACCTTGCTGTAACGGCAAGAGTGTGACTTTTCTAAAAGTATTTAATTTGCTACGTGTGGCTGGATGCCAGCTTCAAGGACATGCCAATGTTACAGGGAATGTGCTACAATAAGCAGGGCCGCAGAGAGCCGAGCCGGGCCCCTGGGACAGTTCACATTTACGGGCCCCCTAAAAAATAAACTCAATCCAGTAAAAAAAGCAACATAACATACATAAATTTTCCAATTCACATTGTCAGTTTTATTTCATATAAAATAAGTTTTATTGGAGCACTTACATAAATGAAATGTTAGATTTCATTGTTTGATTTGCTTACATTAACTTTTTCTAAATATTGTAACAAATATTAGCAACACTAAAGGGTACTGCCATCTCTAAGCCGATTGCATACTTTCGGGAGTATCTCAGATATATGCATGTGGTTGTGCCTTGCTTCTCAGCTGCGTATACGTTCATATGTGTAGGCATAATGATTGATTCGTTTATGTAGATACATAAGCAGCGCCTTGTATGCACATCCATAAATCAATCATTATGTATCTACATAAACGAATCAATCATTATGCCTACACATATGAACGTATACTCAGCTGAGAAGCAACGCACAACCACATGCATATATCTGAGATACTCCCGAAAGTATGCAATGAGAGAAGCTATAAAATCGTGCAATTGTAGCTACAGCTGAGAAATTTGAAACCTGATGGCCAACTAGTAGATTCTGGAAATGGAAGCGCCTAGAAGATGCGAACGAGGAAATCCAAGAGTATAAAAGGCAGCAACAGATAGAGGCGCTAGAGTCAGTTTCAATTAAGCACGCTATCTGTCGGGCAATAGTAGAGTTATTTATTGTGAAGTACTTTAATAAAGGCCATCTTGCATTATTATATATTGGAGTTATTTATTCAACAATTTAGTGATTCGAACTTAGCAGAAGGTTGCAAATAAGAGGATTTGCAAGTAAATTCGTTACAATATGTACCTTTTAAGAGATTGAATCAGCCAAGGAAAACCTTCCGTGCTTTTTGGTCTGCGAATATGGAAATTACCGATTCACCCTACTTCTGCGAGCAAGACTGGACTCCAACGCCAAAGTTCCAAGGCTTGTCAAGCGATTTTGGCTCATAACAAGTAGAACGTAAACAATTTTTTACGCGAGACAATATCCTTACAGAACGCTCCCTTTCAGCCACACTGACTGATAGTGTGCAAAATATTCTTAATGCTATGCAGATGTAAGGAAATAATACTTCCATCTTCAAGTCACGAAATTTGTTCAGAAGTTGAAATGGTGGCAGTGAATTACATCCCAAATTTGCTAAGTGGATGGCTTTGAGTTGAATGATTTCATCTATCAGATCCGTAGAAATATCGATGCCATAAATCGTGCAGAATGCCGCTGTCTTTTCTCTGAGCTCTTCTTCCGTAAATTTAATCGCAATGTCATTTACGGCTTCGAAACGTCTTGTCATGTTACCAATCAAGCAATCCAAAAGAACGTAAAAAACTTGCTATTTGAATTGAATTTCGGAATCACACTCAGGTCATTGGCCAGGTAATTCATCGAACTGGCGCTTTCTTATTTTCCTTCTTTTTCCTGCGAAGGTATTCACAACTCCTATACTTCCTGCCAGAACCTTACATTCTTGAAGTATTATCGACCATTGATCCCTGAAATTCTTCAACTCATCAATCAGGCTACGTACATTTTCTGTTTCCACGTACAGTGTGGCATTTCTAGCTTGCAGTACCAGATTTCGATGGCTGATTACAGTCAACACTTTGAGCCAAATGGAGGCTAAAAGGATACACTCAAATTTCCCCATATATGCTTCAACAACTTTCAAATCCGTTGCTGTTTCTGAACTCAGATTCAAAAGCTTGATTTCATAAATAGCTTTCTATATTTGGGGAATGTGAGTTGCGAAAGGTTTCAACCTATCCACACCAGCAGATATTTGTGACATGCTGCCCAAGGAGCAATTAGTTTTTTCCTTGAGAATTTCCACTCTCTGAGGGCTTGCGCTAAAGATATTATACAATTTCTGCATAATGCCGAAAAATGCGATGACTTCTGCACAACATTCAGCAGCTTGCGCTCCACATAAATTGAAACTATGACAAGCACAAGGTGCAAATATTTCCAGGGAGTTATCTCTCCTTTGTAGTGACCGCTCATATTACTGCCATTATCATACCCTTGCCTACGGCAGTCATCTAGAGGAATATTGTTAGTTAAAGCATTTTTGACAGATAGCGCTTATAAAATTGTGTCAAAAACGTTTATCTAACTAAAAATCACATTTTATTTAGACTATGACTATGCCCCATAGCATTTGATTGGATGCTTATGATTTCAGTTTAGTGATTTTCAATTTTAAAACAATTTTTTGTTGCAATAAAATATGTATGTATCTATGAAATCCTAGTTGGAATACTGTCAAAACTGCTTTTCCTTGCCGGTCCCCCAAACAACTTCCGGGCCCCAGGGCAATTGCCCTGCCTGCCCCCCCCCCTCTCCCCGGCCCCCCCTCCCCGGCCCTGACAACAAGTATTGACCTGCAGAACTACAGAGAAATTTATGGAAAGTAAGAAATACATTTTTTAATAAAATAAAAAACAATTTTTGTTTCTTCTATTCTAATTTAATAATTTTTTTCAATTCAGAAAAAAGAGAAAATGTATCATAACAATAATAATAATAAAATAATTATTGTTAGGCCTTGAGCTCGATTCGAACCCGCGATCTTATAATAAAAAACAATTAAATAAAGGTTTAGGTTTGTATTGTAGTTAAGCGGCATTTTAAAAATAACGCATTATAAATATATACCCTACATTTTTATTTATTTGAGTCACTCTATGTTTAGCTATTCGTCATCAGATGGCTCTGGGGACGCGGGATGGTGAAATCAAGACGAATGTGGTGAAACTCAAGACGAGTGTGGTGTGCATACGCAAAAAAGTTGGAGCTTCAATAACAGAGTGGAGCTGGTTGTTTACACAAATTTTGCTGCAACTGCAAAGTAAATCTGAAATAAAATAGAGAAGCAGGGGTAAGATAAAACATTTGTTATTATTTGTTTATACTTCATGGCAAAATAACAGAAATAAAATATATACTTATTTTAAATGTTTCAGATGCCCAACACCCAATGACAATGAATAATAAGTATGTCCATGATAGAGATATATATTCTTACCTCATACTTAAGTTAAGGATATATGTACTTATGAGAAGGGTTTGAAAAATCACTAAGTCTTGCATTCAAACATCTATCGTTTATTTGCGAAACTATCAAATAGCGTCTGAAATGTTAATTTTGATTTTCACACTTCATCCTTCAACACCCAAGTCTCCCGGTTTGACGTTTCCTAAAGTTGGCGGCCCTATCCAAAACTAGTCTCTTGGAGTGAATCACATTGATTATAGCCTATCAACCAAGTTTAAATATCACCTACACGTTACGGCTCCTTTTACAATTGTGAATACGCAGGTGAGCCTTTGTCCTTCGCAAGAACACTCAAAGTGGTAAAGCAAAAGTTTTCCCAAGACTGTGGAATTAATGACCGTGTGTGATACTACCCTAACGTAGTGGACAGTCGAACTTGTCTGAAAACTGAAGCTACGCGGTCATCCATAATGAGCTTCTATATGGTAAGGCCGGAAAACAGTAGTTAACAACTTTCAACTTAAAATCCATCGTCTTTCATTCTAAATTTGATTCAACGAAGACTATTGAAATCAATGTTGTGAACACAAACGTCTGCAATCTTTGGTCTACATTTTAAAAATTTTATCCAGGGTCCATGTAAAATTTTAATTATGTAGATGCGCCGAGGATTATACGGATTTTCACCCATGACGCAATGACATCCACTTAGACTGCTTATGATTTCGAGGGCGGCATCTTTGGCCGAATAGTCACTCCCTAACGCTCGGCAGCATAGCGCGACAAAAGCATCCGTTGGAAAGTCTTCGGAGCTAGCTTCTAGGAAAGTGACGTCGATGAAGGTATGAGTTCGAAGTCGCAGTCCTATAGCCTATAGCTTCTGTACTGGCATATGGTGTGAGGCTCAGGAGGAGTGGTAGCGACTGGTGGTAGGGATTCCTACTGTTTGCACATCGGAAATTTTAGCTCTTAAAAACAGCCGAAAAAACTGGAGGCACCCTGTGCCAGGATAGTCATGAGTATTAATAGACCATTCATAGCAACCCTAAGTCGCCTTTATGAGTGACCGCCAAAGAGCGACAAATGATTTAAAGAAATTGTGTTCGTGACGATTATTAGGAGTTAACCCTAGGTGAAACTACGCTTTGCACGAGACATACAGGCAAAAGTGTGACTATTTTATGTATCTATATTTTTTTTCAGCAGACGTAGCAGTACCAATTCCATAGACCGGGGTTAGGTTCGAAGCCTCTCTGGAGCATGCGAACGAGGGATAATCCCTTCGCAAGGAGCTACTCCTGAAAATTGTTGAACGGTCTGCGAGATTTTGATGCAAAAACCCCGGATCTTTCCGAAATGGTCAACACGTAAATTTCCTTAAATACATATAAACAAAACCTTTCCTAAATATTATTTTTTTAAATAGAAAAATCAAGCTTTTAAAGTAAGAACACCGGCGTACGCAGGCGCGCCGCCTACGCCACCGCCGCCGATAAAGTGATCGGCGTAAACCTCTAGTCCATGACAAGCGGGCTGTTGCGAAGGTGGCATTGAGGGTACTCTAGCTGATTGAGCAACAGAACCGAGACTGGATTGTTATGAAATTTAAATAGACACGTAAAAACCAATGAAAAGTGCAAAATCATCGAATGGGAACTCCTTTCTAACCACAACCACAAAAAATCTTTTAAGGAATATGATTGGAGTTGACGTAAATGGAATGTGCGGCCCGTTTAAGGAAATGTACGGTTTGCCGGTTGGTTAATGTTCTAGTGCAGGGTTGGACCTCTTTTCAACTCCTAAGTCAGTTTCAGTGCCAGCGAGTGCTCGGTGAGACGTTTGTGTGTTTTGGGGTGTTAGGAGAGTAAAAAAATGCATTGGAAATATCGTGCGCTTCGCCTTAAACGATATTCATCGCAAGAAGGTTGCGGAATTACTAAAAAACTGAAATGAAAATATTTTCTCTCAACCTCGAAAACCAATTCGCAAACTATGTTGCAAAGTACGAAAACAAAAACATACATTTTTTGACAAGAAATACGAAAAACGGAATAACCATAGACTGAAGCCGACATTATGTTAAGCAGCGCATTATTGACATTCATTTCGCCTTCACACACATTTAATTATATGCAAGCCAATTCATTTTGCTCTAGCTAGAGCCGGGCATTTACACGTAAAGTATTCTACTGTCTCTCTGGCATTTGGATATTTGCAGCTCCTGCAGTAGTCGTTATACGGACTGCCCATCTTTCCGCATGCGTACCTTCTGCCCAATGACCGGTGCAGACTGCTATCGGTATGCGTGTGTTAGCCCTGGATTTGTTCAGAAGACTTCTCGCCCTCTTTCCATCATAGTTTGGCCAAACGGATTTTGATATTGCACAGGTGGGGTGTTATTCCACTTTGTTTGTGCATTCTTCAAATAGAAGTTTTGGATATTCCCCTTGGCTACTGCTAAGGGTATGCCAACTTCGACACTGGTTATTTCCTCGTTCATCTCCGATGAACCCCTGCATGCTAGCTCGTCGGCCTTCTCGTTACCCTCTATCCCCCTATGACCTGGGACCCAGATAACGCGTAGTCCTACATTGGTGGATAACTAGGATATGAGTCGCTTTCAAGCCCACACTAATTTTGAGTTAATGTGTGGCGAGGAAAGCGCTTTTTCGCTGCTTGGAAATCCGACAGGATGCTAACTTTACCAGCTACATTCCAGCCCTCCAATGATTTGCAGTCTTGCCAAATCGCGAGGATTTCTGCTTGAAACACGCTGCAGTGCGATGTGAGTCTGAATGATGCAGACGAATCTAGGGACTCAGAGAAGACTCCGGCCCCCACTTCCGATTCCTTCTTGGAGCCGTCAGTGCAGATTTGGATGTCATCGACCATTATGCCCGGGTTTCTCTTCCACTCGTTCCTGATTGGAATGGCAGTATTACAACCGTACTCACACTTCAGTTTGCGAAGGTAGTAATCTGTCTCGATACTACATGTACCATTTGGAAGTTTCTTTAGGATACTACTATGCCCTTGCTGAGTATTCTTCCAATATTTAGCTCTTTGATGAATCGGGCTCTTCGGAACTTTATGTACTAGAAATTTCAAAAGTGGTGCTTGTTACCGGAACGCACGATCTGTATGGGGCAAGGGATCATCAACATCAACAACACTGCCCAAAACTTTCGCGGGGTATCTATAGAGCGCAGACCATAGCAGTATAGCGTCTGGAAATACTGGGCGAACATACTAACTTATTCCGTGCCTAGATTTCGAAGGGGCTGTAAGAGACACAAACGAGATGGAGGGTTGCTGAAAGGGCGTCCAAATGGCAGGCGAGAGAGGGTCAGTGATATACTGTGCTGATCCTAAAAAATAAAGAGGTTGCAGAAAATGCCAGATCACTGTAGTGTTTTTTAGGCGGAAGTAGTAGCCGAAACCAAAGTAATAGAAACACTGTAAGAAAGTGGCTTAAACTGCAACACTGTCAGCTTATATATTGACTGCCGATCACCAATTAAGGCAATAATCTCCCATAGCGTAACATCTAAAAGTGTGTTAGAGGTTAAGCATTCATTGGAAAGAATCGGGATAATGTTGAGCTAGCCAAAAAGGGGAACATTCCTCGAAGTTTGTACCGCAGACGTTCGAATCAGAGTGCGCGAGAATAAAAGGGAAGGCGAGAGCCGCTCACGGTTGGTTAAGCAAGAAAGGCGTGGACATAAACATGGGGTGCGGTAAAGTATCGACGATCGTGTGTAGGTCTTACAACTTTATATTAACAAAGTTGCTTCTATCATTAAAAAGAGAGGACTGTAGACTCATGCCGGGTATTCTGACTGAACACTGCCTTGTGGCGTCACAGTCTTTTAAATTAGCACTTGTCAGTTATAGCAGATGTGATGAAATCCAGGTTGGAGGAGGAAACGATCAAGCACGTTTTGTGCTCGTGCCCTGCGCTTGCCAGGCTAAAACTTTAGCTTTTAGGAGTATAACAGGTTTCAGATCCAAAGCAGCAAGTGGCACATATCCTAGAAAGCTTATATTATCTGCCTTCAGGGCAGGGTTATTTTATAACATAGGACCTGTTTTTTGATAGGGCTTATCAATTTGGTCATTATACAAACATCTAGTAACATTATGGACTCAGCCAGTCTATGCGAGGCCATACGGGCCGGTCAGTTCAAGCCTACCTCACCCGGGACCTTTAGTGTGTTAGGCGGAGCACGTTACTGCCACACCACGGCTGCCGCATTAAATCACGTGTTTCCCCTCTTTTTTCAAAGGTGCTGGATTTTGGGGTACTTCTTCCATACAGCACACACTTTGGTTATGCCGTGGTTGATTTTCAGGTAGAAAGTTGAATCTATTACATTATCCAGATCAAAGTTTTGCCAGAGTGACTGTGAGTGCTTTCCACAACTGCGAGTTTCAGGTATTTGTCATTGAGAATAAGGCTCGACTGGCATTTATCATCCATTAGATGTCCGTTAGGATGTCCAAGTCGCTGAGTATTCAACAGAAACTGTTTTTTTCAACAAAAAAGGCGCTCTGTATCCTTCATATTAAAGCTAGCTCTTATGAGATCAACGTGCTTTGCAAACCTATAAGTAATACATCATATTACTTAACATAATCATCATCATCATCATTACTAGCGTTAACCACTGGCACCAAAATCGATAATTTGATGTGATTGATTTTGATGGCAGTGAACTCAAAACTAATCTACTTATTAAATTACCTGCGCCACATTCGCAACCGCTAATTAAGAAACAGAGCATACTCGTCGATTACTTAGAATGCAGATCACAGGCTTCCACTGAAGGCAGCTTTCAGGTAACCGTACAGTGTTTTGTTCCTCAAAAGTTGTGATCTTAAGAAAGAAAAACAAAGATCGTCGAAGTAGAAGGAGCTATAGCAGGGAGAACTCTGTTAATATATTTGTGATAGATTGCGTTCTCTTTTCTATGCAGCGTCATGCCACCTGCCAATAGTGCAACATATCGTCTCCTCATCGTTCTTGTAGTCATAGCAATCACTTTTTAATGGTGATAAATTTTCAATATCAAAAGAAATGAATCATATTAGTAGAGATGGTGGCGAAAAGCCTAAATGTGCTCTGAATCAAAGTCTCTGCGTTTAGATATTTATATGAGCTTTAGGGCTTTCAATACCGATAGGCCTATAATGGTTTGATTTCGGGATTCTAAAATACTTCCGAATGCTGGTGCATGCTTTTAATGTAACACGATTTGCGTGGCAAATATTTCCACCAGGGTGTATTCTGTTTACTTTCTTGGGTTCTGTTCACAGAGTGGCATTCCCGAATCATCTTGCTGTTAGAATGCGCCATGCTGTCTTTCTTCGGGAAGCTGTTAGGTTTAACTATGGCTCAAGAAGGAGGATATGCTGCTCGATCATACTCCTGCATTATGTCGCGTTCAAATTATGGTTGCATCGAACGGAGTGTTCTGGGCATGGTCTCAATATCCGTGGACCCTACCATTTCTTCAAATCCATAAGGACCCCTTACTACTCTAGCCCAAGTACGTCCACATGTTTGCTCCCCTCAACATTTACGCCTGGAGTATGAATAGAAGCAATGCCGAACAGCACTTTCTGCATCTATCTTCTCCTCCGATATCACGCAATAGCACACGTTAAGGACAGGTTTTTCAAATACTGGTCCCTATCCACAAGTGCATTGTGTACCAGTACAGAATATAACCGCTTGGGTCATCTGTCCAGTATAGCTAATTCCTTGGTCGATGTCACTTTTCTAGATCTTATGGGCTTATCAACTTTAAACAACCACTCATAATACCAAGAAATTCAAACTGTTTGACATCGTCCTCCGAGATGTTATCCGAGCACGACAAGATATTCGGTCTAGCGTTGCCAATCTTGAAATAGTATACAGCTAGATCCCTCTCGCTACTTGCTCACCCAATAATTATTGGCAAATATCGCAATATTCTTGTCGATATCAATGCCCATCACGACATTTTATATTCCAACTTAAGAACCAAAAGCAGGGGAGAGTCTCAAATGGAGCAAATAGACAACACGATATTCGGCAGGGAATAGAACGGTCCACCCTATTCGTTACAACTGAATGCCGTTCTTACATGAAGTTCAGAAATGAAACCGGGATAGCATAAAGCACTTACAGATAATTCTTGCGCCGCCCTCCCTATTTGGACTGATGTTAGTCAAGGAGAACGTGCTTCTCCTAGGGTCGTCAATTCGGCGTCGACTCGCTTTTTTCCTGGATTTGGCTGGGATTACGATACCTATATGCTCCTCTTCAAAGCTTAACCTTTGCATCCAATATAGCCTTTAAACAGTCCTGCCTTTTAAAAACTTATAGGCAAAGAGCTTGCCTTTCTTGGCATGGGTATTGGGCCACAGGGGTAGCGGCGGAAGGTCCATAGAGAACATAAGTTCACACACAATAGCGGAAGTGCTAAAGCAGGAGGATACACGCCTTAAAAAATAAATCTGGCGGCAAATTCCAGGACCGCGGTAAGCAAAGGCCCTAAACAATACAAAACCATAATAAGCAATCATAAATCTCACAAAAATCAGCCTTAAAGTTTTAAGAGGCATACTCACAGATCCCAGCAGACTAAGATTCCATATGCATAAAGTAGGCATAATGTTTAATGACCCGTCAATTCTGCGGCAGCAAGAACGAGATTGCAGATATCCTATTCGAATACGTTGTCGTCGCGAGTAGAAGACTAAGGGTCCTTGGATCGCTACAATTACAAAGTAGGCACATATGTTTCCTGCAAGTGGGCACCATTCCGGAGGTTCTCAGGGTTCTCGGCTCGGACGAGGTGCTGTGAAGGGAATGAGGGTATAATAGACCTATAGGTCATAGTGCGTAGCCTCGCATCAATTAATCTAAAGGCTATGAATACTGTGACTTGGTGCAGTCCAGCATTCATCCTACTTCAAGAATATCTGCGAGGCTGAGCCTAACTTTTTTTCAATATATCCTACTGATTTCGGAGTCCCGAACTTTTGACCACAGTTTGATGGAATATATTCAGGATTTATAGATCTCCAATCATAAGCAAGTAAGTATTAATGTTCTCGAGCACATGCGCAAATGGAATTTGAACACATTGAACGATTGTGCAAGTCAATTGGTCAGTGAGAGCCCAGTGACTGAAGGAGTAAATATGATACAGGTATCGCTAGAGCGTTAAGAAATACAATGCGCTTTGTTCCTATCTGCGCATTCATCTCGAGAACAGACGATTAACAGTGACGTTGATATTGAATTGCGGTAAGTACATGTGTACAGTAGCGAGCACGAAAAAAGCAGTGGTAATATTTTATTTTTTTTGTCAATGAAATTCTTTTATTTAATATTGTCGATATTTCAAGAAAATGCTTTTATGAATTTTGAAGAAATTCAAGAAAATTTGACGAAAATTACGAGCAATTTATTTGGAGTTCTCTGAATATTTCTAATTATGCAGCTTTGTAGCCCAATCAATTTCAGTCTGACAAAGTGTAAGAAATACGTATATGAAAATACGCAAAAATTTTTGACGATTTTACCGAACGGTGTTTTACATTTTATAAGGAAAAAAACATGGAACACCATTCGCATGATGCAGTAAACCAGACAGGTGAAGACAATACTACAAAATGGGGTCCCGTTTAACAATACTCGCCCTCATACATTTAAATGTTTCTTCTTTACTTGTCTGCAGCATTGCTTTTTTCGGTATCATAAAAACTACTATATTAAAGCCTTTCTGAAATAAGAAGTCGGGTGCAAGAAAATAATGCCTGTGGTCTGTATTTCCTTTTTTGGCAGGGTATATTTCGTTTTCTTGAGAGGAAATGGGAAAGCTTTAGTCAACAGAACTGAATGGCTGGATCTACAGAGTAGTACATTTTCCACAACTAAGGAATATAGAAACATACTGCTGACGTTACTGAGATGATTGACGATCTGGAACAATGTTATAAAGTTGCGGATGAGTATCTGCGAGGTATGTAGTACGAAAACAAGGGATTGACTGTATATGGTCTCGACCCAACCTTTATCTATGTAAGCCAAGCGTTGAGAAAGGCTCATTGAGCAAAAAGCTGTTGTAAAAATATTTTAACGAAATTTGGGAAATTCCTGATTATTTTGCAGCTTCTGTTAACATTCGAATCTCTGAACTGTTGAATAAATAACTCAAATATTTAGTATTACAATACGTTCTTTATTTAGACTACTTTGGGAGTAGTACTTCACAATTATTGTGTACTTCACTAAAGCGTGTTAAAATAAAACTGATTTCTTATCGATTGCATCGCATTGCTTTTATTATCTCAGCTAGCCTCGTTCCCCTATTTCTCCTAAGGTCTAGACTTTTCACGACCATGCCTTCTCAATCAGTTGTATCTCATACTTGGCTAAGTAGCTCTAGACATGTATATCTGCAGTTTATGTTTTTCTTCTTGCTATATGCGTGTGTGTGTGTATGAGTAACAGCTTCTGCTCTTAGCTGATGATAACTCTCGCTCTTATATGCTGACTACGTGTGTCAAATATTCTACGTTGCCTTCTATTTATGTGTGTACGTGGCTTACTGTCGTTGTGTTTACTTACTAACAGCATAGTGATGATACAAATGCTAGCATTCGCCACAATATATAGCGGCAGAGCTATTCCAGCAACGATGCTTCAACAAACCAGAGCTTATAAATTAACCTGATAGCAAAACAAAAATGTTTGGCTCATGATAACTTTATTTTAAGCGGTTCGGGGGCCAATTCACGTTCTGTGAAGTGATAAAATGAAAACGAATTTTCATACATTTGAACAAAATTTTGTAGGTTTTTTTTTTTCATTTTATCACTTCACACAACGTGAATGGACCCCTTGGCTAACGCTTGAAACATTTAGACAAATATTAAAAATTCCCAGTCATATGATCAAACTCCCAGACATTGTTCCGATTTTCTCTATCTATCCACCCCCTTCCCCTCCTCTGCCTTACCCTCTTCCTATAATTTTTCCTCTCCCATATGTAGTTTAACTTAATCGGCTCATTCATTCTTCCGTAAATCTTCCCACTTTTCCTGTCACTCTTCCCGTTCTTGCTCTTGTCCAAGTCAAATTGTCACCATTCACGGTGGTCCTCGATCGGATTGGACCTTGAAGTGCTTGCCCTTCAAATTTTCTTTCGAAATATGATTTGGGAATATGTTACGATTACACTTCAGCAAAAACTGAAATCGAACAATGAGCCGTTTTTTTTATTCAGTTTTTAAATTTTCAACTGGTTTTTTTTTTTTTTTTTTTTTTTTTACGAGGAGGAAGCATCGAAAGCCTCATAGTCAGTGTGGGACTTTAACCACACTAAACCTCCTACCGTCTGAGTACCATTTACCCCCAGGTACTACCGTCAAGTATTCCGTCGGGAGGTAGGTTGAGCACTAAGCTCTACGTCTGTCGGGGTCACGTTGCTGTACTTAGATAGTGCCGCGGTATGTTATGGCATGCTTGTGCGTTCGACTACTTGTATTGTAGGGTTTTGTTTTTTATATATGTATATATGTGTAAATAAATTATAAAATTTATGTGTATGTGGGTACGCCTGTGTGTGAGTTTATAATGTCAAAACATAAAACATATATCTAAAAAATAATTACATTTTAACATTTTACATATGCAGAAAATTATACTCGCATTCAGCTCTTAATAAACGTTGTCCATAGTCAGAATTGCTTGGAGGTATTTTATATTTGGCCCACGTTGCAGAAAAATCGTAATGCACGGCCTCCATAGCTTGTTCACTGTAAAATCCAATGCCATTTCCGTGTTTGGTACAAAATTCTTCCACGTGAAAGAAAACCGTATGAACTTTTGGTGTGACTGCAATATCTAAAGATAAATATGATGCTTTAAATTCATTGATGTATTCAATGAATTTTGGATCCAGCCTAACTGAAAATGATGCTTTGACAACTTCATTGAACTTCTGGGAAGCGTCAACGTATTTTAAACAGCCTATGGTACAGTTTTAACGCAACAAATCAAGTTTCCGCAACAAAATGCGGCAACTATTTCCTTTGAACGAAGGGCTCCCATGGGTCATTTCACGTTGAACATTACAGCGCTCTGCCCAAAGAAGAGCTTCGGCCTCAAATTCTTTGGACATGTGAGAGAACAAGGTATTGACGACTCCAAATATTAAATGTAACTCCGGTGGAGGAATTAGATCCAAAATTAATTGATCTTCGAGAGTTTGAATGACTGGGGGTTTTACACAGTTCATGAAATTTTTGGCATTCTTCTTGTTGCTCCCTGCATCGGACCATTCCATATAATTTTTTAATGAGTTACCAATCGTTCTACTTTCACCAACACAAGAAAGATTACTCTTTTCTGCATAACACCAACAACATGGATGTAAACTTGCATGTGACATCATTCCAACAATTATATTGGCGATTTTCAAATCAGTTGGTATTGTTCCTTGGAATTCATTAATATTAAGTTCTGACCATAAATGTGCCACATTATCGTAGTTATCTTCAACGCATGGAGCTAAGCCGATAATCATCAATTTCTTTACACTTAAGTCTTTCAATTTCTTAGCAGCTATACCATCATTATATGATTGTCGACTAGATTTCTTCACGTTGCAATGATCCAATGGAGCTTGGATACTTAGACAAACTTTTAAAAAACCACCGCCGTCATCTATACCAAATTTCAAGTGTTTTTCTTCAATGTCACGTGACTCGATTACTCAACCGATCAGCTTATGCAAATCATTGCAGCATATTAATGGCGCTGACGTTTTCCTTTTTGAGCTACAGATAAACAAAGTGAACACTGTTTAATAACTTCTTGCTTCCTTACACTTGAACAACGCTTTTGTCTCCTTTGAATGGAGAAAACATTTCTCGGAATAATTTTTGTTTGTCCATTTGTTCTTGATGTTTCACATAAGCAGCAGTTACATTGCATCCCATCAGTTGCTCTAGTTTTCTTCTTCAACTGGAACTGTGAGAAATCTATTTGGAGAATTTTATCCTTGTCGAGATTGGGGCGATAGAGATTTCTCTTGCATGATTGACACAACACTTTTGGAAGACACTAATTTTGATCATCGTAGTTTTCGAAGATCTCAAGAATCCTTGCTTCCAAGACTGTTCCTATAGTAACCATGGATTTAGATTTACTCCAACACAATAAACAAAATTTAAAAACTGAATAAAAAAAAACGGCTCATTGTTCGATTTCAGTTTTTGCTGAAGTGTAATCGTAACATATTCCCAAATCATATTTCGAAAGAAAATTTGAAGGGCAAGAACTTCAAGGTCAAATCCGATCGAGGACCACCGTGCATTAGTCTTAATCTTATGCTTATTCCTAATCTTCTTTTTAACCACTTTTTACTACTTTGTGTGAAACCATTCCTTTTATGCTCTTTACGTTTCCGACTTCCCTCCAACTTCCTCTTCTTTTTCTTCCTATTTTCTCTATTTTGTCATCTCTTTTCTTTCATGTTCCCATTTCCAATGTGGAGACATATCGAGCTTGACTCTTATGCGCACATTAAATTGTTAAGGTACTAAAAAAGTAGCAATTTTCCTTTCCGTTAAATTTTCCTTGTTATACTACTGAGCTCACGTGTTTGGTTTTATTGCATCATGACCTTTCGGAAAAAAATTGTTAACACTAACCTATAACCTATACTTTGTTAGATTAAAATTTATTGGGCTACAAACTGCTTAATTAGAAAAATGCAGAGAACTCCAAATAAAATATTTCAACATTCGATTTTTTTCGAAAACTTGTTTGAGATTGATTTGCATACAAATTTCATTGGAGTTATTTCTCAAAATATCGAACATAAAAAGGAAAAAATTTCATTAAAAAAATGTGATAAAAATTGCCACTGCTATTTTTCTGTTCGCTACTCTATATCCAATTATATATAAATACTTAAAATTTTTATTTGCATGAATGTATGGTTGAATACAAACCTCCCAGCTAAACCTCATGCTCTTGGCCATTTAGCAAGTCAACCAATTGGTCATTGCATTTCTGCAAGAAGTTGATTTTGTTGGCTTGCACCAACAACAACATTCAACTAGCCATGCGTGTAAAGATCATTGTCTGTTGCACCTTCCTACAACTTCTTTGCGGATTTTTGCTTCCGCTGTGGTTTAGCTCTCTTTGCCGTTCATCCGTTTTCTACCCCTTTTGTTTCTTGGTTTTCGATTGATGAATTCTTTTTCATTCTGGAGTAGTGTGGGTTGCCAAGAGCCAAGTGGTGATGCATGTAATTGAGCGCTGGTTGCAAAGTACAATACAATGGAAATTAAAATTTAAACTTATCGGATGTGTGAAAATCTTTAGGGTTCAAACCCAGAGCATAAAGCGTGATTACTTTTATAGTCGGTCTTTGAACTAAAATAAAAAGCTCCTCAATTTTTTTTTATTTCATGGCAACCCTCATACATTGTATGTAAGAACGTAGCAGTATTTTAGCAAGAATTTTTTCATTGAGATCTGAATACCTTCAGGCATCTACCACGACGCACGTGAAGTTATTTACTCTGTCTGGATTGTTTGATTGAACACAAAATTTATGAAATTGTCGAACGTCGATGAGTCGGAAATTTGTGTAGTCATTTACAACAAATTGATAGAGTTAATCGACAGACACACATGTCTAGTTTTGATATCCGGTGGTCTCTTTTCAGAAAGGCACTTATAATGGAATCGTGTATACATTTTTGGATAGGCTATTCTTCTTCCTTCGCCAGTAAATTTTGTATGATAACTGATATTTATTGAAACCACAAAAAATAAATAAAAAATGCGCGATAGCCTCCGAAGAGATTTTAGGCCGAGCTTTTCTTCCAAGTCCCGTAGTGCCTCTTTTGATTTTTACTACAAATTGGCGGGAAGGGACATACTTGTTTTTCGCCGACTCCGAACGGCATCTGCAAAGCAGATGGGTTTTCACTGAGAGCTTTTCATGGCAGAAATACAATCGGAGTGTTTGCCAATCCGTGCGGAGGGGTGATCCTGCTTAGACAAATTTTCTACTAATTGAAAAACCTTGTTTCTAAAATTTTGATGTTTCTTTGCCCTTAGCGAGAACACAGGATCTTGAGTGTGGTAGGCGGAACACGCTACCACAAAGAAACTACTTATTTTTGCAAAGCGCAGGAGCTGTTATGAATTGTTTATGTTGATGTACTAGTAAAGTCCGATCAGCTTGTTTTTATAAGTATCTGTCAATGACTTCACGTAGCTTTGACGTATATTATATGAGGCTGGGAGAAGGCATATTGTGTTCGTCAGGAGAGCAAGAATTGCATTAGGTATTAACTCTAAAAGCCAGCAATATTACGAACATTTTACAAGTGACTACTATCGTCCTGACTTCTATTAAGAAGAAACTGCTGCTACTCGCATCACCAATTACAGTCTAATTATTGCATTCATCACAGTCCTACGAGGGTATACCTTTCGAGATATAGTTGATATCATTCATGAGCTTAATCCGTGGAAACGGGTCCCTGATCGGGCGCCATTCACACACCCACTGACTTAAATAAAGAGTGGTTGCAATATATCCTATGGGCTAGTCGGTGGATCAGTAGATGCTCCCAAAGGTATCAGTGAGCATTTTATACTTACTTGAAAAGAGTTATTGTTGGTATGATATGACTACCATGGGCGCGATTATTTTGGCACAGGAAAATTGGTCGTACTTTTTTAGAGATTTTGTATGAGCTTCTTCATATGTAGTTTGTATGAGCTTCTTCATGTAGTTTAAGAAAGCTTCTGACGTCCAAGTATCTTTTTGAGTTTAACCATGTGAGATCCCAATCGATGGAATGCAATGATATTTAATTGCATACCGTGGTGTGATGGTAGCGTGCTCCGATTACTACACCGAATGCCCAGGGTTCACTCCCCGGACAAAGCAACATCAAAGTTTTAGAAATAAGGTTTTTCAATTAGAAGATAATTTTTCTAAGCGAGTTCGCCCCTCGGCAGTGTTTTTCAAGCAGTCCGAGTGTATTTCTGCCATGAAAACTCTCAGTGAAAACTCATATGCCTCGCAGATGCCGTTTGGAGTCAGCATAAAACAAGTAGGTCCCGTCCCGCCAATTTGTAGGAAAAATTAAAAGAGCAGCACGGCGCAAATTGGAAGAGAACCTCGGCCTAAAATCTCTTCGGAGTTTATCGCGCCTTAAATTTATTATTATTTTTTATATTTTTAACTCTTTGAGTAAGCTACATATTAGCTGAAATCGTTTGACCTAATACTTCGAGTTCCTTGAAGTGATTGCCGCCAGAAAGGTAGACAAATTTCAATTCTTTTGCCTGTCTTGAAACATGCGGCTTGTAATTCAATTTTGAAATGTACCCTTTCCCCACATGATGGGTTGTGCCCAAGGCCAACATATTGAGCCTAAATCCCATAAAAAATACGACATAAAGTAACATTTTGATAATGAGACAACCTTTTTTTGATGTTAACTATTGCAGACGTTTAAAGATGTACGAACTAAGGGCTTGCGCGGAGGAGATATGATCACATGATGGAAGTATTGATCTTCTTGGCTGACTGATGCACCCGTTGTTGACATTCACAGCTATGCAAAAGATGAAATGAACGGGACAATGTAATAATAGTGGTCATATGGATTGACACATATTCAACTTCTTGCCATTACCCAAATTAAGGAATGATTAGAGAAAGACGATGATGCAAGGATTCATTCATTCCATATCAGCGCTGTCCCTGCTATGATTTAAAATTTGCGCTTGACCAAAGATGTATATTGTATTTAGTCTCATAATCTAAAAGTCTCTACCTAAGGAACTAAAGCGGCCGCCGTGATGTGGTGAGAGCGTGCACCGCCTACTACCGCAGAGGTCCTGGGTTCTTGTCCCTGGCCAAATAGCATCAAAAATTTTAAAAAAAATTTTGAATTCGGAACAGGTTTTTATAAGCAGGGTCGCCCTCCTGAAGTTGTTTGGCAAATTCTACGCGTATATAGCTGCCATGAAAGGCTTCTCAGTGAAAATTCATCTGCCTTGCAGCTGCCGTTTCGATTCAACATAAAACATGTAGGTAGAGAACTTGGTTTTAATCTCTTTGGTGGTAAGTCAGGGCAAATGTTAATTTTTTTTATCTTAAGGGACTGAGGTTGTAGACGAACCAATTGAATTAAGAAGATCACAATGTTCCTCAAACGTTGAGTGATCTGCCAACTTTGCCTTCTTTGGCAAAATAAAACCCAGCTCTTTATGTCAGTTATTATACCCGTCATGTTATTTGGTGCAGACGCTATTGACATCAAATTAGATGACCTCCTGAGTATTCAAGATATTAATGCTAAGTTTAATAATAAGTTGCATGAGCTTTACTCAGGCATCAACTAAGTGCAGAAAATGAAAGCAGGAGCTGTGCTGGGCTGGGGCAATTTATGCTCTGGTGCTGTAGGAATTCTTGCCATCCGTTTATTAAAGAACGCGAAGGGGAAGGCCTCACTCCTTTAGAAGGACGGAAACTACGAACGAATGCAATGAAGAGGCGACTTGTGCGATTTTCCATACAGCGCAAAAACCGTTTAAACGGTTAACCCCAATAAAGATGGTAAGTATTTATATTAAGAATAATTGCTTCCACCTTGGAGGCCAATTAATTTGGCGCATTCTCGTCTTAAGGGCACGACGTCAAGCATTTAATAAAGAAACAAATATTATCAATATAAACAATTTATTTCGATCATCAACAGTTCTCAAGTATAATTTCTCTTCTTATTCATCTCTTAACTTTTCTTCAAGTTGTTCAAATTCTCTTTACTTACTCACCTTTGTTTGGACCGGAAAAGAATGGAATGAGTTGTAGCGAATAGAACGTTGTGAACGCCAACAGCATTGGTTGTGTGATTGTTGAGCTGAGCAAGCCATATGAAGCACAAACTTTCTTCTTTTGAACTCTTCTTTAAAACTTATGGTACGGAAGCGCAATGCTTCAGTAGTAAAAATGAACGCGACGCGTTAAGATCGCAACGAACGCAGCACTCGACTAACAAACCGAGAATTGGTGAAAGAATTTGTTGGTTAATGTGAGAAGAATTGTGCATAGAACAATTGATTTTTTTTGTTGTTTGATCATTAAATGAGTTTTTATGAAGGGTAAAACAAAATAAGAAACTACCAACAATAATAACAAAACACAAAAAACAAAAAACAAATAAAGAAAAACCAAGTGTTGTATGCATTGTTGTAAAGCAATTTTGAGTCTAGACGGGTTTGCGGTTTCGCTTAGAAGAGTTTCAAGAAGATTTAAATTGAGCCTAAGTGTATGTATGTATGTGTGAAGTGCTATAGTACGCATATGCATGCGCTTACTTTAATGTGCAACACCAACTTGCAACATGCAGCAACAGCACCAACAACAGCGCGAGAACGCACAACTCACATAAAAAGTGCAACTAAGTGAGGAACAGCAACAAATTTGCAACAAAAAAGGTCGGTAAATATCTTGTGTTGAAAAAAAAATGTTCTCTTCCTAAATTTCATAAAAATTATGGTTGAAAAAAATTGCGAAAGGAATTTCAAAGTGCATGAGTGTGTGTGTGTGTTGTAACTGACAAGCAAGCGATTATGCATTTTGGTGCAAGAATTTCTTAGAAAATTTCAAACGTCATTGTAGGTTAATTAGCTTCGTTTGCTGTTGTTATTGTAAATTTGGATGTTGCTTTTTTTTTTGTAATGTACTATTTTCTGATGCATCTTAAAAAGAATTGTGTAAAAAACATAAATTAGTAAAAATAACTGCTCTACAAAGATAAAATTTTGTTATAGCCCGCATTAGCACTTGCAATGCTACAATGAGTGTAATGATGGGGGCTACATTGCACTGTGTTGTGTTTTAAATAAAAGTTGCATTAAATGAATTATTTCGGCAATATAGTGGGGCTGCGGCTGCAGGTTTGGTACTACTTTTCGCAGCGAGTGGTAGAAGAAATTCCTATCCTAAAATTTTTTTTAAAGTTATTTTAGAATATAATATTGTTTTTTTTCTATTAAAGTCAGTTTGTAACCCGTCGAAGCCTTCTAAAGCTTTTCTGCACAATACTTCTACAAATCCAAAGTCCACTAAGATGCAATTTGGAATATATATACAGTTACTTCATAAATATATTTGGACAAAGAGCAAGTTTTTCCAAAAATTCCTGGCTAGCTTTGCTTTGACCTTGATTAAATTCATGTTTTGGAGTTTGCCGAATTGTGTCAATCAATTTGATAACATTCTAGGAGTATTTTCGGAATCAAATTGGCTCAAATTAAAATAAGTTAACATTTTTTTCGGAATCAATTTTGAATTATTATACTCATCTGAGCAGACCTCACAGAGTATATTAATTTTGTTCGCATAACGGTAATCCGTAACGGCATAAACTAATCGAGATAGATATAGACTTCTATATATCAAAATGATCTGGGCGAAAAAAGAAATTCATTTAGCCATGTCCGTCCGTCCGTCCGTCTGCTCGTAAACAAGATAACTTGAGTAAATTTTGTGGCATCTTAATGAAATTTGGTACGTAAGTTCCTGGGCACTCATCTCAGATCGCTGTTTAAAATGAACAAAATCGGACTATAACCACGCCCAATTTTTCGATATCGAAAATTTCGAAAAACCGAAAAAGTGCGATAATTCATTACCAAAGACGGATAAAGCGATGAAAATTGGTAGGTGCGTTGACCTTATGACGCAAAATAGAAAATTAGTAAAATTTTGGACAATGGGCGTGGCACCGCCCACTTTTAAAAGAAGGTAATTTAAAAGTTTTGCAAGCTGTAATTTGGCAGTCGTTGAAGATATCATGATGAAGTTTGGCAGAGGCGTTACTCCTATTACTATATGTGTGCTAAATAAAAATTAGCAAATTCGGATGAAGAACACGCCCACTTTAAAAAAAAAAATTTAAAAAGTCAAATTTTAACAAAAAATTGAATATTTTTACAGTATATAAGTAAATTGTGTTAACATTCAACTCCAGTAATGATATGGTGCAACAAAATACAAAAACAAAAGAAAATTTCAAAATGGGCGTGGCTTCGCCCTTTTTCATTTAATGTGTCTAGAATACTTTTAATGGCATAAGTCGAACAAAGATTTACCAATCCTTGTGAAATTTGGTAGGGGCATAGATTCTATGACGATAACTGTTCTGTTAAAATGGGCGAAATCGGTTGAAGCCACGCGCAGTTCTTATACACAGTCGACCGTCTGTCCTTCCGCTCGGTCGTTAACACGATAACTTGAGCAAAAATTTATATATTTTCACTAAACTTAGTTCACGTACTTATATGAACTTTCTTTATCTTCGTATAAAAAGTAGCCGAAACCCGACTATGACCACGCCCAATTTTTCGATATCGAAAATTACAAAAAATGAAAAAAATGCCATAATTCTATACCAAATAGGAAAAAAGGGATGAAACATGGTAATTGGTTTGGTTTATTGACGCAAAATATAACTTTAGAAAAAAACTTTGTAAAATGGGTGTGACACCTACCATAGTAAGTAGAAGAAAATGAAAAAGTTCTACAGGGCGAAACCAAAAGCCCTTGGAATCTTGGCAGGAATACTGTTCGTGGTATTACATATAAAAATAAATTAGCGGTACCCGACAGATGATATTCTGGGTCACCCTGGTCCACATTTTGTTCAATTTCTCGAAAACGCCTTCACATGTACAACTAAGGGTCACTCCCTTTTAAATTAATACCTTTAATTTGATACCCATATCGTACAAACACATTCTAGAGTCATCCCTGATCCACCTTTATGGCGTTATCTGGAAAAGGTATCCACCTATAGAACTAAGGTCCACTCCCTTTTAAATAATCATTAAAACCTTTCATTTGATTTCTATATCGTACAAACACATTCTAGAGTCACCCCTGTTCCACCTTTATGGCGATATCCCGAAATGGCGTCCACCTATAGAACTATGGGCTACTCCCTTTTAAAATACTCTTTAATACCTTCCATTTGATACCCATGTCATACGAACAAATTCCAGGGTTACCCTAGGTTCATTTTCCTGCATGGTGATTTTCCATTACTTTGTTTCAAAAGTTCTCAGCTGAGTATGTAATGTTCAGTTACACCCGAACTTAGCCTTCCTTACTTGTTTCAGCTACTATTTTCTGGATCAATTGGGAATAATTTCGTTTTGAGAGTCTATGCCCTAGACTTTATCGAGACTTTTCACTGGAATTTCCATATCTTCGGAGTCTTTTTGTGAGTCAATTTGGAATAATTTTGCGAAATTATTTGAGACCATTTTTAAAGTTTTTTCGAGATTCATTAGGAAGTATTGTGGAAGCCTTTTCAGGCCACTTCGTATTCGAGCTCGAACCGGTTTCGGCGCAAATGTGCTGAACTTTGTCGTTCCTCTTTTTGGAATTGTTTTTACAGTACATCTTTCGGGTTTAATTTGGAAACGTTTTGGGACTCTCTTTGTCCCCTTTTACGCCATACAATTCTTGAATTCAAGTCTACTGCGATATATGTGAAAGAAGTGAGAAGAGAGTACAACAGCATACGTACCGTAAGGTCGCTAAAATGTTTTCTTGCTATCTTCTCTTCTCTTTGCGTGTTTGCCATTTTGCGTTTCACACTTGCTTTTCATGAAAATTGATAACGTAAACGCGAATAGAAAGCACAAGTGGGACACCAAAAGAGTCAGTCAGTTGAAGCCATTCTAACAGTCTTTTCGGGATCAATGTATATTTAGTTAAACATTTTTCTCGTTATCAATTGGAAATAATTTAGACAGTTTTTACGGTGAAAATTTGAGCTAAAGACTATCAAACTTTTTGGAATCAATTAGGAAACAGGGAATCTTTTTGGAATCATTTCGGATACATGTTGGAGTCGTTTGGACAATTCTTGGCGCAACTAACAAATATCAATTCTGGATATTGCCGAGAAGTAATTACGGAATTTCTTTCGGGATGTATAATCAGTTTTGCATCATTTTTGGGACTAATTGGGAGTTTTTGTGGTCAAAACCTGAAAAAATTTCAGAGTTCTCTTCGAGATCAATAAGAAACTATTTCCGTCCAGCAAAGTAACGGGTTCGGAAAATTAACAGATTTCGGTAGGTTAGTGGTTCGGAAAATTAATCGGCTTCATGTTTGGAAATAATAAGCTGGTTCCTAGAAAATAACCAGTTTGGGAAAAACCCGATTTCAGTAAGTAGCCGGTTCGGAAAATTAGCCGATTTCAATAAGTAATCGGTTCGAAAAATTAACCGATTTCAGTAAGTAGCCAGTTCGGAAAATTTACCGGTTTCAATAAGTAACCAGTTTGGAAATAATAAGCTGGTTCCCAGAAAATAACCAGTTTTGTAAAAACCCGATTCCTAGTATATAACGGGTTCGAAACAAATACACCGTTTCTTAGGATATGACCAGTTCGGACAAAAAAAATGGGTTTTAGAATACCGCCGGCTCGGAAAAAAATGTGCTGGTTCCTAGAATATGGACGGCGTCATTATAGTAACCGGTTTCTTCAAAGTAACCTCTTCCATAAAGGTAACCGATTCCCTCAAAATAACCGCTTCCGAAAAAAGTAACCTGTTCCAGGAAAGTAACCGATTCCCTCAAAGTAACCGGTTCCGAAAAAAGTAACCTGTTCCAGGAAAGTAACCTATTCCCTCAAAGTAACCGGTTCTGAAAAAAGTAACCTGTTCCAGCAAAGTAACCGATTCCCTCAAAGTAACCGGTTCCGAAAAAAGTAATCTGTTCCAGAAAAGTAACCGATTCCCTCAAAGTAATCGGTTCCAAAAAAAGTAACTTGTTCATGTAACGGACCGGTTCCTGTGATTTTGTCGGTTTCATAGAAGCAACTAGTTCTTTCAAAGTAATCGGTACGAAAAAGTAGACTGGTTCCCTTAAAGGATAGGCCCCTCAAAATTATGGGTATCTCAAAGTAACAGGTTCTCACAAAGTAAACAGATGCACCAAAGTAAACGGTTCCAAAAAAATAACCCGGATCCTAGAATGTAACCGTTCTATATAAGTAAACGGTTCCTCTAATATAAACGGTTCCATGAAAGTAAGGGGTTCCTCTTACATAACCGGTTCCATAAAAGTAAATCGTTTTCTGTCCTGTTATCTTCACTGTACCCTCAAAACCAGGGCCTTGAAAGTTTCCGGTTTTCTCACAATCCGTTTAGTAAAATTTGCTGGTTCCCTCAAAGTAAAAAATTTCCTCAAAATAACCGGTTCGGTTCACTCACTGTAATCAGCTCCCTTAAAGTAACCGGCTCCCTAAAAACCCCATTCTCTCAAATTAGTAGATTTCTTCAAATTAACGCGCCAGTCAAAGTAACCGTTTCCATTAAAGTAACCGATTTCGAAAAATAAACCGATTCCTAAAACATAACAGGTTCCACAAAAGTTACATGTTCCCTCAAAGAAACCGGATACCTAAATCTAACCGGCTCCTACAAAGTAATTCGTTCTATAAAGGTAGCCAGTTTCAAAAAAGTTACCGGTTCCGAAGATTAACTGGTTCCAAAAGTTCGATGGAAATAAATATGGTATTTAAGTCCGAAAGGTGGTAAGCTGTTACGAAAAGGGATTTACTTCCGTAGTGACCCAAGTCTGAATTTAAAAACAAATTTCTTGAAAACCTACACTGTAATGCAGGCGCGGCTTGACATAAATGAATGGGTACAACGGCAACTGAAAATTGACGGGTGTTGCCATAAATTGGTTTAAGCAGCCGTCAAAGTAACTAACAAAAAACCGCTGTACTTCCTTATTTCCCTTTAAGTGCACCATTTTTTTTTTTTTTTTATCGTCAGCGCTGCTGGATAATTTCTAGTAGCATTTGTGGCAACAGCAGCCAAGCACAAAATTGGCACGCGCATGCGCCTCCAGCAATAAGTTGAAGAACTGTAAAAGCGTTGAAAGCTGGGTTGAAAAGCAGCAGCAGCAAGAGCAAAAATTGCAGTCAAGCGTGTAGCTGATAATGTTTAATAAGAACCATTTTTTTTTGTAAATGATAATGTTGTTGTTGCTGATCGCCTTTGTACATAGTTGTTAAATGCTGAAAGCGTATTGATTGCTGCTGCCTTTCCTCTATGTTGCTCTGCTTGCTGTGGAAACATGAAAAACGAATTGAGTTTCATTGCTGGAAATTTATATATTTTTGGTCAACATCATAAGATCTAATAAATTTTTCCTTTAGGTTGTTAGTGCACCGAGTTTTATGTTCCTATTAAAACATTTAAGATATTTAGTTCGATGTTGTCATCAAGTTAAGATGACGGAAGTTGTACAGATTTCAAAAGGGTCGAGCCATATTAGGTCAGTTGGCCTTTGGGAAGTGTGATGAATAACTGTTGTTGAGAATATTGCGATATTTAAATAGGTAACTTGGTTGTGATGCAGACTGTGCAGTTTGTTACTACAATCAGCCAGGTTAGGTAGCGTTAGACCAGAAAGGCTGTACCGAAAAATCCATCCCTCAGGAGAGGAGCTGGGCCGTCCCATCCGTGCAGGTCAGCACATAAAATAAATAAATGTAAGGCGCGATAACCTCCGAAAAGATCTAAGGCCGAGCTTCTCTTCCAATTTGCGTCGTGCTCCTCTTGATTTTTCCCTACAAATTGGCCGGACGGGACCTACATGTTTTATGCCGACTCCGAACGGCATCTGCAAGGCAGATGAGTTTTCACTGAGAGCTTTTCATGGCAGAAATACAATCGGAGCGCTTGCCAGACACTGCCGAGGGGCGACCCCGCTTAGAAAAATTTTCTTCTAATTGAAAAATCTTATTTCTAAAATTTTGATGTTGCTTTGCCCGGGAGTTGAACCCAGGGCATACGGTGTGATAGGCGGAGCACGCTACCATCACACCACAGGTCAGCACATGCTTCAATAAATACTCCTAGGTGTTGACTTGGATATTGAGAGTTTTGCTACCAATTTCGGGAAGTATAAGAATCGGTATTTTATGAAGAGGATTGGTTACCTCCATTATTCTACTGTGGGTTTGAGGAAATTTTTGCAATAATCATTTTGTAAATGAGCCCTGAGAGTTGGTTTACTGTCGCCATCCAAATTTGCGGAAATTGGAAGCCTCCTTGGTGGGTACCTCTATTTACTACTAGCAGGAGTTGTTTATAAAACCCAAAACATTTGAATTCACTATTTCAATTAGCATTCCAAGATTTTCAAAAAGTAGATGGTAGCTTGCTTTCTTTTTGTTTTACTTCTAATGATTTGCAGTCAGGGAATATATTTCGCTGTATTTCAACAAAGACATCGAGATACCGGGAATACTCGCCAATGGTTGGAGGAATGTGCCGTTGCCAGCACTCACTGAGGAAAAGCACAATGGACAAAAACTTCAACGATTGGTAAAGCGGGAGGTTGCAATGCGCGCTCACTTGGCCCAACCTAACTTAGGCCGTGTTTTTTTTGTTTTTTTTTTTTTTTTTTGTAACTTAGAATGTTCTCCTACATTTCTACATAGTTTCTGCTTTGCACTTCTATTCAAAAAAGAATGGAGTTTCTGTATTTCCAACCTATTTTCCAGCTTAGTATCATATGTTTGGCTTCAATTCCTTGCATTCATACAAATTCACACCAATGCTACCGTTGCGTTTGCGCAGCATCCACAATCAAGTTTCGTTCACTATCCAGTCATCAGCTACCTTTTTGGCTTTGTATTGCTGATCTGCATACAAATTTCCGTTGCGTAGACCTTAACCACTTGACGGCTCTGCTGTTGTTAGCATTCATGACACATCCGAAGTTTTGGTCGGTTGCTTGGCGTTTATTTCAGTTCAGTTAATGTTTGCATCGTTGTTGTTGTTGTTGCGCATAAATATATGTGTTTTTTTTCTTACCATTTTTTGTCGGATTTACAATTTCTTTTGTTAGCTATTTTCCTGTGTAGCAATCAGTTTCCACTGTACCGCAAAAAACACAGCACAACAACAAGTAGTACGATTAAATATAGCCTTAGGCTTGAAGCAGAGGAAAAAAACAAGAAAAATAACAGCAAAAAGCCTTGTCATCTTCCGTTGGATTACGTCGTCGGTTGTGGTGAGTTAACGGTTTTATTAACAATGTCGCTGACACTTTGTGCGTTGCAATAACAACAATACCACTATCAAAATAATGTACATAGGTATATAAATAATAAAAAGCGGTAAAATTGCACAATCCAATAACTTGTTCACAGTTGGATGCTGAATTTGTAAGGCAACAACAAAGGTTTGCGTTCTTTTGACGCAACGTTGCGCATGCGCAGAGCAGCACAATGTTGTTTAGTTCGAGCAAAACTGCTAAATGGTACTTGTCTAGAGTTTTAAATGCCTTATAAGTGCTGAATTGCTAGATGTTATAATAAATAGTAAAGTTGACGTAACTAATTTAACTTTTTTATGTTTCTGAACTTATTAACGTTATTGGGCACACGAATGATGAAAACAGAGAAAAAAAGCCCAAATAATTATTTTAACTCATTAGTCCTCCTTTTAAAAGTTGAGGCATTAATATTACCAAAGAGGCTCAGTGATATTTTTATGGGATACTCGACGTCAAAGTTTTTTTTGCATTTGGTATGAGAATGACCGCTTATAGGTAAGGTTAGGTTGAACTGATCGGTCAATAAAGACCTCACATAGGCTGAATGTGTACATAGTGTTACTAGAGTTTGTTTGATGACCCAATGAAAGAACATGAATAAGGTACCAGAACATATGTTATAGAATATCTCCGTCCTCTTGACAAATACTAGAAGTTTTCTATGACTTAGCTGTATTACTGCCTCGACATTTGGCAACTCTATTGCCCCTAATAACTGGAGCCTTGAACTGGCCAGCGCAGGACACGAACATAGATCGTGCTCAGCCCTTTCTTCCTGCCGCTCGCACTTACTACACCTGCTCTTACTGACGATGTGACGCCAGAAGGCAGTGTCTAATTAGTATGCCCATCGTGAGCCTTAAGTCTTCGCTCTTCAGAGATATGAGTGTCTTTGTGAGTTTAATATGGTTGGCTCTGCACATGACCATAGAAATTTTGCAGGCTCTCGCATTTATCCATCCCTTTCTTGATTGATGGATCATATATCCTGTCTTCTTTTTATTTGTCGTTTTAGTGAGTGTTGCACCCTCCTTTGCCAACTCATCGGCCTTTTCGTTACCTTCTATCCCTTTATGACCGGGTACCCTGTATAAATGTATTGTGCGGCCTGGGCGAAGTTTTTCCAAATCTTCTTTGAATTCCAGAACACTTCTTTATGTAGAACTGTGCGAGATTATTGCCTTAATCGCCGCATGATGTATGTAATTTAACTTTGCCGTAAATACTCAATTAGAGAGTGTGGGCGCCCCACGAGGATCCTAGTATCCTCTTGCATGAATACAGTGTCGCGGAAGCTCCCTTCGCTCTCTCTCCCACATAGCGTTTATACAACAACTTACTATATAGTATAACTTCTATATTCTTTGTGTTATATTTTTCTTGTAGGGTTACCCCTCCGATCTTAGGCTTAGACCAGTTAGGGACCTTATATTTCCTAGTAAACCGCTTAGAGAAGTAAAGAGAAAAATTGAGTATGACAAACATTAAGTTATTCAGACACTTAGTTCGAGCACCGAAACAAACATTATATATTGATTGAACCATAATGGAAAGCATATTGTGTTAGGAGGGCGACTTCGACAGACGAACAAAACAATTGGCGTGAGGTGAGGTGAACACGTTATGGTTGCGGACATGTTTTCGGCACATAGGTGACAATTCTCTCCAGAACAGATGGAATATAGGCGCATTAGCCCTTGTTGGTCTCTAAAGAAGGCAAAATCAATATTCTGCAAATAGTTATAAATTGGTCAAATACAACACCAAAGCTACAAAGTTCCATGAAATAAAACACCAAAAATTGTGAAAAAAAAATTTCAATTAGAAACAAGTTTTTTTAAGTGGGGTCATCTTCTTTGCAGCTGCCGGCATTAAACATTTAGGTCCCATCCTTCTAATTTATAAGAACGGGAATTGGAAAAGAAGTTCGTAATAAATCTCCTGGACGGTAAAGCCCGCTAACTTTACCTCGTGATGGCTGTAGCATATTAGATCTGACTGCTCTGCAAATCTGATAATTGATGACTATAAAAATACAATTTAAGGTCAAATTTACTGAGGATAACCAAGTCTCAATCATTGTAGAATCTGTAAAGTTTGCGGGAAAGAAATTAATCCTGCTTTTCCTCCTATCTACTTCCATTATATTAGGTCGGTTTCATGCTCAGGAAGTGGTAAATTTTGCAACCCAATTTTGAGTAACTTCCCGTTGAACTGAAGCTTATACAAGGTCAAAGCTCCTTGAAATGCAACAAAGTTTTAAAAAATGTCCACTAGGTGGCGGATACTATGAATTTTTGGTAAAAGGAAAAATTGGAAAATGCACGAAGTTTTTCGTTGTTTGTATCTCGGAGTAGCTATGGTGTGGTTACCGTTGTTCGTTATTAGCAAGCTCCAGGCATATTAAAAATTCAATTCCTGGACATAGCAACATCAAAAGTTTAGAAACAAGTTTTTTAATTAGAAAAAAATGTTACCAAGAGATGTCGGCCTTCCGCAATGATGTGGCAAATACTCCTGTAGTATTTCTGATCCTGATTTCTTGATCTGCCCTTTCAGGCGTAAACCCGTTCCGCCAATTTGTAGGAAAAATCAAAGTTGAAGGAGAAGCTCGGTCTAAAATCTCCTTGGAGGTTATCGGGCCTTGTATTTTTTGTTTTATATATATATATATATATTAAATTAAGGTCTAAAATTTTGGAAAGAGGTAAACTAATCGCATACAACTTTGTTTGAAAATAATAATAAGGATTAAGTTTCACATGTTTTCTACACAGCACACAGCTTTGCTACCAACGATCTTAAGTTCAGGCTGAAATGGCAGGAAGTGTGATCGTGTAAGTCGTAAATCAACTGCCCTTAGTATATAAGGCTAACGAATGGGTTTCTGTTTTGTGTCGTTTACATTCAAAATAATTTCACAATACATTGAGCCATATTCTGTTGTTCACGCTTAAGCGACAAGCTTAAGGCTGTGTGACTCTGTA
Organism: Eurosta solidaginis; assembly: GCF_040869045.1. NCBI lineage: Eukaryota > Metazoa > Arthropoda > Insecta > Diptera > Tephritidae > Eurosta > Eurosta solidaginis. Next base: position 245,760,268 of record NC_090320.1, read on the forward strand.
CGGTGTTGGGTTACTGATTTGACACCGAGGGTGGAGTTACTTAGACTGGCACACTACTTTGCGAAGCTGAGACCCAGTAACTAGTCAGGTGTAGAAACTCTTTATGAGCTGACAAAACTTCGACTCACTTCCCTTATAACTGCATAAATCTTTTGACTGCATTTGCTGAATTACCTGCACTGCCGCCATCAACTCAGTGTCGCCTGTAGCGCCAATAACACACAAACATCATTCGACTCAATGGCATATTCATTGCTAAGCAGCACCTAGCATTGCTAACTCACTGAAGTTGACAACGGCCTTCGCGTTGGTGTCATGGTGTCAACACCAAAAAAAAAATCCCCCAATACCCAGGCTTAAACAAGGTTTAAACAGAATTAAAAATTAATTCCCTTTCAACCAAACGAACCAAAATTGTTTCAGGGTTTGTGTTATTGCTAATCCATAAGAACAATTGTCATACACGATGATGGTTTCAGAACCGGCACCAAATCCTACTCAATTCTTTTACCCGTTAACTACCATAAAATAGTACCTTTCGGTCCACATGGATCACATCTTCGTATTATGACCAAAATACGATTTATATATCACTGTGACGTCCACAGTAGCCGAAAGTCGGATATGGCTGCGCTATTAACAATTCCATTTGCCTTCTTGTTCGCTACGAAGTCCTTTTTTTCTATCTAAGTAGGTCATCACTTAAACTTAGTATTGCAAGTAATTTGAAAAATTTTGAAGAAAACTATCGAATTTATAAAGTTCGAACGCTACTGCAAAACTCTATAAGAAGCTTCTGGTGTGGCATAATAGTCGATAGTAATACTAATAACTTTTCTTTTAAACCGCAATCTTGTTAGCAACAAATAAAAATTGAAGTCAGTGAGCGTTTGAACTAAATAAATATGTATGTCGTTTTATTTATTTTCCTTATCCATTGAAGAATGCGTTAAGTATTGACAAATAAACAATAAAACCCTAATGTTTACCTTACTTTAAGGATTCTACTTACAATATCTCACTTGCTTGGTGTATGTATGCAATATGCGAAGATAGCAACAATTTTGCATTGCGTTCTTAATCGACAATATTTTTTAACACATTTGTGCAACTTGTTCGACGGCGCATGCACAGGGATCACATGAATTTACTTTCCATGCTGCCATACTTAAATATGTTGGGTCAACAATTATACTATAAACACATGCAACATGTTGCACAGTGGGGAATTTTGAGTGGGTATAACAGCAATTAGACAGGATGTGAAAAACTCAGATAGTGGACATAAACCAGTTCGCATAATTAGAGAAATGAAAACAATGGTAAGGGAAAAGGGTCGAAGAAGAGAAATTTAACAGAAAAAGGAATAGGGAAAAGGAAGTCGGAAACAAGAGAAACGGGAAGGAAAAGAGGCAAAAATACGCACACAAAAAAAAAACTTAGATGGCAGAGAAGAATATAAAGAAAAAGAATTGTGATAGCAATAAAGTGAAGTTGAAGATGATAATTGTGAGAGATATAAAAACACCGATGTGTTGTGTGACAAAGGCAAAAAAATTTTTTTTAAACTAAGCAGTTTGCGGTTACGGGTAAAGAGAATATCGAAGAGAAAGAATGAAGTATATTGGAATGATTTTCCGTCATCCCTTGTCAAATTTGGTTTTGAGACAAACCGGTTTCGGCGTTGTGCCATCATCAGTGTCGATTTTCGTTCTGATCTATTGTTGTCGTTGGTCCTGTATTTATAGTTCGTAGGTATATGAGCAGGTATTGTCAAATTGATGCTTGTGTATATTTAGTTATGTGTATGTGCTGTGTGTTCATTCAGTACCGAGGGTGGTTTACTAATCGATTTGTGTGGCTGACTGGGGTAGGTAGAAATCTGTGACTTTAGTCGTTTGACCTCCTTTGTCGGTTTTTTCTTTTGGTGTGTTAATTGTTTTGTGTTTATTTGTTGTTGTGTGTTTGTCTGTTGTACCTGAGTGATTAAGTTGTTTCCTGTAAACAAGTTTTAAAGGCTCGAATATTGTATCAGAAATTGTGTTTATCTGTTCGTTTATTATTCTACCGTCGAATGTTTTCTGTTTGTAGATATCCATGTTTTTGAGTACGTTGAGACGTCGGCCCTTTTCCTGTATGTGAAGAACCCTAACTGTTTTATTGATGTTTGCTAGGGAACATTCATTCTCGACCATGTGATTCGCGAAGTTAGACTCGGGTATAATGTTTGGATTCCGTATTTTTTTGTTGTAATCTCTAATATGTTCTCTGAACCTCGTTCTTATTTGCCGTCCTGTTTGTCCTATGTAACTATGCTGGCATCCGCAGGTAAGCTTGTATACGCCGTGGCTGCTAAACGGATCCTCTGAGTTAATGTTAGTTCTTAGTTTTCGCCCTAGATTGTTCGATGTTTTGAATGCTGTTAATGTTGTATTTTTTAAAGAAATTTGCCAATTTATATGTTGCTTTTCCAGTATATGTCATAGTCGTCCAGCTATTATTTTCCTTTTCATTATTTCTTTTTGGTTCCCCATTTGTCCTTCTGAGCTTATCTACCAGTGCTTTTTATATCCGCTGTTTGCAGCGATATTATATATGACCTCAAGTTCTCTCTTATATGCCTCTTGTGTAAGAGGTTTTCTTTCAAGTCTATGTACCAAGTGCCTTAATGTTGCATTTTTATGCTGTTGAGGGTGATTTGAGGTATTGTGTATTATTTTGTCTGTGGCCGTTGACTTTCTATATATGTCATAGTTAAATCTTTTGGCTTCTTTATCAATATTTATCGCGAGGTCTAGATAGTTGATTCGTCCGTATTTTTCGGTTTCCATTGTAAATTTTATATTTCGGTGCTGCTTGTTGAGGTACTCCAGTACAAGCTCTTCGTTATTAGTAGTTAAAACGCATATTATGTCATCTACGTATCTAGCATAAAATGACACGCCTAATTTGGACTTCAGCTCCTGTATGTACTTTTCTTCCAGATTTTGCATGAACACTTCCATAAGAATTGCTGATGTGGGGCTTCCCATTCCAAGACCGGTTGTTTGTCTATATATTTTATTGTTGAATTGAAAATAGTTTTGACGTAAAGTGGTTCTTAGCGTATTTGTGATTTGCATACTTTTCACTTTGTTTTTTGTGTTATTAACTATTGTTGAGCTAACTATGTCCAAAGTCTCCGATAGTGGTATAGATGGGTATAAATCTTTTATGTCAAAAGATACCAATTTGCTGTTTCTTGTTACCTCTACGGTCTCGAGTCTCTCTATTAGTTCTGTTGTGTTAGCTATTTCATATTCGTTTCTTAGCTCCAGAGTATCTATCAATATCGTTTTTAAATATTTGGGCAGTTTGTAATATGGTGCCGATTTAAGATTAATGATGGGCCTCATTGGCGTGTCCGGCTTGTGGATTTTTGGTAGCGCAACCAGTGGAGGAGCCGAAGGGTTCATTTGGACCAATCTATGTGCCATGTTAGAATCTACTATATTGTTGCATTTTTTATAGCAACTTTGATTTGTTTTTGGTATTCATCTGTGGGAGAAGAGAAAGAAGTTAGAATTATGATTACTTAGCGGAAGATGGTGATAGCTATTCATAATTGTATTGAAAATGATGAAGTAAAAACGAAGGCGAACAACAAACCAAAGACAAAAGAGACCAGAAGATATTGATGAGGACTACAGCAAAGTCAACCCCGAAGGAGGATGCAGACAAACACGAATATGAAGCAGATTACCCTTGAGTAACGCTGTAACGTTAAGTGTAATGAAAATGGATATAGGAGACCGACCAGGTGTTATTTTGTCGCCTCTCATCCACCATTTACTTCAGCATTGTTACTGATTGAAACAAGAAGCTTGAAAAGATAAGGCCCCAGGGCCAGAAGGTATCCCAGCAGAAGCCATTCCGGAAATTGCAAAAATGCGCACGAAGGTTATGCTGGATATATATGATGCATGGCTTAGGTGCGTTTTGTTCCCCGAAACATTGAAAAAAGCTGCAGCTTGTGCTATTTGGTAAAGGCAAAGGGGACCTAAACTCGCCATGAGCATACCGACCATTATGCATACTCAAAACAGCCGGAAAGCTTTTTTAAAAAGCTCCTGAAACCACGTATCTCATCAAAAAAGCAGGAGGATTATCACACAGGCAGCATGGTTTTGGCTAAGAAAATGCACTTGAGGCGCAAATAAAAACATTTTAGAAGCGTAGAATAAGTACAGCGAGGTAATGCTAAGTCCAAGCGAGTTGTACTCCTTGGAAACTTGGACATAAAATACGCCTACAACAGCGCGTGATAGGCAGATATGCTGGCCGTCTTGGAGCAGCGATTATAAATACCATGCTACCTACAGCACGTCATCAGAACCACCTAAGGGAATGGATCCCTATATAACGTCAGAGAGTTTGCAACTCATGACAGTCATATGCGAAGCAGCACAGGGTTGAATTCTTGGTCCTGAAAGTCAGGTACGATGAAAATTTCAATCTTGAAATACCTGATGATTTATTTTTAGTTGGATACGCTGACGTCATTGCTGTAGTCCTTACAGCCCTTAACACAGAAGAAGCATGCATAAAGTTCAATATAGCCATGATACGCACTGAGGACTAGAATCTGCTAGACTCGCGTGGACTCCACTTGGTAGCAGAAAAATAGAGAGTGTACTCCTGGGACCTTCTCCGAAAATTATACATCAAAAAAGGTAGTCAATTATTTAGGAGTAAGGTTAGACTTTCGACTAACATACTGTAGCGAATTTTGGGATTTCTGATTATTATGCACCTTAGTTTAACGTTCGAATTGCAGAACTGACGAATTTATAAATCCAATATTAAGAATGGCAAAATGGTATTTATTTAGACTACTTTCGGAGTAATAATTCACAATTACGATTATCGCGAACTTCACTAGTACTCGCGTTTAAATCAAAACTGATTCATTATTGCTCAGCTTGCGAAGTTTTTATACTCTCGGATACCTCGTTCACCCATTTCTCACAAGGTCTAGACTTTTCGCGAACAGCTGCTTATTTATGTCTCCTTTTTTGTACGTGTGTATGTATGAGTAACAACTTCTTCTCTTAGCTGCCGACTATATATATGTATGTGAAATAGTCTCTTTGCTGTCAGTTTAGCGGTTTACATGTATGTGTGGCAGCTACCTTTGATGTTTACATGTACATATGTGCAACAACAGAAGGCGTTCAAAAAAACGAGAGATATGTAATGCCACGCAGTTAAGTGAAAGCGGTCCAGGTATGGACGAATGTTCAAAATTGAGTGGTTTTTAGCTTACGGACAAACAGTTGCTGCAATGGCAGCAGTTATGGTGCATTAGGCGCTATCAACACCAAGCAATCAAAAAAAATATATAATTTTTTTTAATCTTAAGTAAAACCACCCCACTGTGTACCAACTTTGCTTATTCTTACCCAATGGATTTGCATGTGGCAAATACCTGTGGTCCGTTTCACATTAATAATGCCTTGTGTAGCACGCTCTCTCTCTCGCAGCCTTCTTTTAAATTCTTCACTTTACTACAAAATGCACAATCTGAGCTCGGCAAGGAGCTGACTTGGTGCTTAGCCGCACGTAAGCAAATACAAACAGCCATTCAACTTCAAGTTGTATGTTCTTTATTTACGTTTCCCAGTTTGTTTTGGGTTTATTTTCTCCATTCTAACTTTATTCGCCTGCATCATATTTACCCATCCATACGTTTGTTGTTGTGGATAGACATTCAAAGTCTGTTGTTGTTTTCATTCTACTGAAAAATCATGTCTTTAGCTTACTTCTCGATTTTTATAGCGAAGCCTTTTCATTTTATGTTCACCTTTCTAGTTTGTACTGGAACACGGTAACGAATCCAATGAGCCACACCACCAAACACTAGCCACTATCTATAGATACATACATACATTTGTGTAGCCAGAATCGCCTAACCACAAAAGCAGCAACCGCAAAGTGTATCCATTCACTGCCGCTTTGAAGTGGCAGCAGCAGTCAAAGCACCGTCGAAGTTGTCAGCAACATTTGCATCTTAAACAACAAAGCTTTCTACAAATCTATGAAAGAACAGGATAATGCTGAGCACGTTCTTAATGAAAGTGGTATTGGCAGCAATGGAGTGAGTGGCGGCAGCGCCACCAGCAACTAGCAGTGACAGCAACAGGAAAAAGCGCAATCAGCAATGCCAATGTCAATGCCAATGGCAATAAGCCAATGAACATAGAATTAAAATGGCAATATTCGAGTATTCCGTAGAAAACTATGGCAATGACTTTGACTCATACTTTCAGTTAGGGAGCCGCTTTGTTGTTCTGGCGATTGTAAATGTCCATTGGTTTTAAAAAAGTTTTGTTGTAGCCAACATTTGCATTCATTTTACTGTTGCTAGTAATTCTTGTTTGAATTGTGCCGTCTATTGCTGCGGCCAAGCGGTAGACGCTGGTGGAGTTGATGGCCAGCTGCCAAGAATTGTTATTTCGCATGCAACAAAAGTAGCAGCTTATACCCAGTTGTGCTAGCATTTTAGGTAGATATTATAACTTTTTTGGGAAGTTATCTTCTGATCAGACTCCAACGCAAACAGTGAGCCTCTTTCACAAACACTTCTACATTACATACTTTACTGGTTTCACGGGTTGAGAAGACATAGTAATAAATAAGCGGATGAGCTGGCGGTAGTCATCCCATTTACATTAAGAAGGTGAGGTTATGGAAATGTCACACACTTCCATTCGGAAACATTTTTGTCCATTTTGAGTGTACTCAATGAGTACCGGGTGGCGGCATACTCGTCCAAACCATATAACTTTCTAGTGGTAATCAACGAAACATTTACTTTCTCTGATGAACCTAGGTAGGAGTGAAAGATCCAGTTTCTCTACTTCTGCCAGACTGTCGAAAAAATTTGCGTCCAGAAATCTGAGTCGTCTTCTTTTCAACCCTGGATATCGGCATAGAAATAAATTTATCTACTCCTCTTCCTTCTCATCCTGACAGCTTCTGCAGAGTGCGCTTTTTTGGTATACGCCAACATCAGAGCATGGATGCAAGAGCGGAATAATCTGTGATGATAGCCGTAAGTATTCTCATTACAGATTTGTTTGACTTGAGAAAAAGCTAGTCTCTTTCCTATTCAAACATGGCCATTATATATGTTAAGGACGTAATGTCCTTAAGACACCGAAATCATCCCGGTTGGCCAACTGAGAGTCCGTTTCCCTTATCTCATAATCCGAGATTATCCTCAGGAGATTCCTCAAAGCTGTTCCGAACCTTCCCGACCATCTCATCTGCAAAGAGAGATATTGTGGTGCCTTATGAACGCCAGCGAGGCTCGACACCTCTCCACCATACCCGTCTTTATCAAGTTGAGTTCTAATACCTTCAAGGCGACCTGTCTAGGCCTTTTTCCCCTTACACCCTTGAAGAATATTTTATGTTTTGTCCCTGGAAGTTAAATTCACCGTTATGTAGTCGATGTCGCGCGTTAGGTTTGCTGTGATTCCGTTTAATCGTCCCCTTGTAATTTCATCGTATATCGTCGCGCGCCCATATTCGATAGATTTTCACATAGGGTATTATCTTAGCCGTAAAGCCCCTTTCGCGGCCAACCGCAGCACGCACAGTTGCAGAGCCACAAATTGAATAACCCTAAAGTGGGCTGCTCACTGCGGCTGCCATACCCAGTCGTGTTAGCTTTAGCACTTACCCAACCCTATGTTGAAATCTCCATAATATCGGCCGGATGGCTTCGTTGTACATGCTATGGATAATACGCGGTGCCAGTTCTCAGCTCCTCCATTTTGTAGGTGGTGTAAGCTTCTTGAGATCTTCTTAAGCAGGGTGCGGAGAACGCTCAAAATACGATCTCTTAAACAACTTATCGCTCAATTAAAATTGTTTAAACGACTTTAAAATTGAGTGCTTGACATTTCTCGCGAGTGAGAAAACGAAATTGCCTACGAATGAATAAACAATCTCTCACAAGCTACAACAATTTTCACAAACAAATACGAGCGACAAAACTTCTTTTCAAGAGTGGTGATTAGATTTTTCGGTATCGATCGTTATTTGCGAGCGTCCACTGCAAAACTCAAATATTTTCTCGTTTTAAAAAGATCGATCGCACGATAGTTCGTTTGAATATCAATATGATGTAAAATAAACAATCTTTTAAATAATGGTGATGCAATATTTTTGAGTTTTCCCTTGATAAGCTAAATTTAAAGGATATATTTTTTTATAAGTAATATTTGAAAAATTTAATTAAATAATTTTTAGATAAATTTGAAATAAATTCCAAAAAAAATTTTAAATGTTCTCATACATTAAGCAATAAAGGGTTATCCCCTCTTAACACAAAGCAAAGTTACTATTTTTGTAATAGGAGTTTAATAAAACTGAACAATTTACTTGAATTTATTTCTAATTTATATGTATTGCGATCGTCTAGGGGAGCAGGTCCCAAGTACATACAAAATTATCATTAATGAGAAATTATACAAATGCATATACATATGTACATTGGGGTGGGTGTTGTTATAATGAAAAAGTTTTTCAAGACATCTAAAAATATAGCCGTACCTATACAATTTCAAATTTTTATTTGTTGTTTTATGTTTAGAAGTGTCTCATACCGACCTTATTTTTTCTATACAAATATAAAAAGTGTGGGTTAGTCCCGGGTAAAGCAATATCAAAAAGAGTTTTCTCAATTATACCTACATAGTTATTTTCGGTAGTTTCGCAAATATTCCGAGGGTATTTCTGCGATGAAAAACTTAGACCCTGGGCCAATCGCATGAAAAAGTAAAATTTTGACAAACCGACGAAAAATTTTTATACTTATCGTGGTGAATACGAACGTCAAATTTTCCCTAGCCAATGAGGCTAGGTAAAATATGACAATTACTTTTGTGTGCTCGTGCATACATTTTGTTGCAGAAATGCAAAAAATAATAGCTTCTCAAGCACCAACAAGCCAAAAACATACGAAAAGAAGAAATATATGTGAAAAGCGTGCTTAAAAAACTAAATGTAATACAAAACAAGTAAGGAAGGTTAAGTTCGGGTGCAACCGAACATTACATACTCAGTTGAGAGCTATGGTGACAACATAAGGGAAAATAACCATGTAGGAAAATGAACCGAGGGAAACCCTGGGATGTGTTTGTATGACATGCGTATCAAATGAAAGGCATTAACGAGTATTTTATGAGGGAGTGGGCCATAGTTCTATAGGTGGACGCCATTTAGGGATATAGCCATAAGGGTGGATCAGGGTTGACTCTAGAATGCGTTTGCAGCAGGGGTGACCTAGAATTTGTTTGTACAATATGGGTATCAAAAGAAAGGTGTTAATGAGTATTTTAAAAGGGCGTGGGGCTTAGATCTATAGGTGGACGCCTTTTCGAGATATCGCCATAAAGGTGGACCAGTGGTGACCCTAGAATTTGTTTGTACAATATGGGTATCAAAAGAAAGGTGTTAATGAGTATTTTAAAAGGGCATGGGGCTTAGTTCTATAGGTGGACGCCTTTTCGAGATATCGCCATAAAGGTGGACCAGGGGTGACTCTAGAATGAGTTTGTACGATATGGGTATCAAATTAAAGGTATTAATGAGAGTTTTAAAGGGGAGTGGTGGTAGTTGTATATGTGAAGGCGTTTTCCAGATATCGACCAAAATGTGGACCAGGGTGACCCAGAACATTATCTGTTGGATACCGCTAATTTATTTATATATGTAGTACCTGCCAAGATTTTAAGAACTTTTTCATTTTCTTCTACTTAATATGGTAGGTGTCACAACCATTTTATAAAGTTTTTTCTAAAGTTATTTTTCGCGTCAATAAAACAATCCAATTGCCTTACCATGTTTCATCCATTTTTTCGTATCCTAGACAAATTAAATGAAAAAGGGCGGAGCCACGCCCATTTTCAAATTTTCTTTTATTTTTGTATTTTCTTGCACCACATCATTAATGGAGTTGAATGTTGACATAATATACTTATATACTGTAAAGATATTAAATTTTTTGTTAAAATTTTACTTAAAAAAAATTTTTTTGTTAAAAGTGGGCGTGGTCCTTCTCCGATTTTGCTAATTTTTATTAAGCGTACATATAGTAATAGGAGTAATGTTCCTGCCAAATTTCATCATGATATCTTCAACGACTGCCAAATTACAGCTTGCAAAAGTTTTAAATTACCTTCTTTTAAAAGTGGACGGTGCCACACCCATTGTCAAAAATTTTACTAATTTTCTATTCTGCGTCATAAGTTCAACTCGTCTACCAAGCATCGTCGCTTTGTCTGTCTTTTGTAATGAATTATCGCACTTTTTCGGTTTTTCGAAATTTTCGATATCGAAGAAGTGGGCGTGGTTATAGTCCGATATCGTTCATTTTAAATAGTGATCTGAGATGAGTGCTCAGGAACCTACATACCAAATTTCATGAAGATAACTCAAAATTTACTCAAGTTATCGTGTTAACGGACGGACGGACGGACGGACATGGCTCAATCAAATTTTTTTTCGATCCTGATTATTTTGATATATGGAAGTCTATATCTATCTCGATTCTTTTATATATGTACAACCAACCGTTATCCAATCAAACTTAATATACACTGTGAGCTCTGCTCAACTGAGTATAACAAATTCTTTGCACTTGGATTAGCACAGCTAAATTGAAAATTTTTCATCAAAATGGAAAATTTTTACACCTTATTTTTCCATTGAGTAAAATTTTATGGTTTGACACACAGCCTTATCAGCGAAAATTCATCTGCTATGCAGATCCCGTTCGGAGTCCCGCCAATTTGTATGTAAATTGAAAAGAAGCACGACGCAAATTGGAAGAGAAGCTCAATATAAATCTCCTCGGAGGTAAATCGAGCCGGGTATTTATTTTTTTAGCTATTCGGATGTCCTGAACTATATTTTCACTATATCAAAAGTAAAATAAAATATGCAAGCATACTTATATGTATGATTTTAATATGTTTTTTTGAAACACATTTATTTACCTAAAATTTTTCACGCAAATACTAACTCTCTAACATTCTGCCTACTGCAGCTACCGTATACTATTCTCAAATGTAAATATCCGATTTAAAAAATGTCTCACCAGTAGCAGGTAGTTATATATTATGCATGTACATACATACATGAGTAAGTATGGACACAGCGTATTTCAATTATGATGACATCAAATGTAAAAATAGTAGGTAGATACATTCACATGTAAAACAAAGTTTTCTTTTATTCTTTTTGAAATTAACAAAGTACAAGAAAAGGAACTACATATGTGTTTATAAATATTTCCATTTATTAAAATATCAATTCACTTCATATACATAAGTACATACATACCTATGCAATTCAACACCAAATTCAGTAAATGAAAAATTTCGAGTAGGTACAAGAAAATGAAAATAAACTTAAAATAATGAATGCAAAAAAATATAAAATATTTAAAAGAGATTCATTCGACAATTTAGTAAAACTTGAATAGAACTTTTAGAAATTTATTTTTTCCAGTAAAATATTATTGAGCTTAATCATAAGTAAATCATTTATTGTGTTACTGCTTAATCTGGAGCGCTGCTTAGTGAGAATTGTAGATAACGCACTGAATCCTCTCTCAACGGAAACTTGACTTGACGAAACAGCTAAAATGACTTCAGCCAGCTTATACAAATCCTTTTCTTTTGTGGACAGATATTTCCAATAATCAAGTATATCAGCCGCAAAAGGCTTCCTTTCGCCGTATGCTAAATTATCGAGTTTTTGGCGGATACTAGCATTGCTTTCAGTTGTCAATGTACACCTGTTCATGAAGTTGAACTCCTCTTCTAAAATACTGTAGGGATCATTAAGCAAACCTAGCGCAGTATCTTCTGATTCATTCTCCATTCAAGGAATTAAGGCTTGCGTTTGTTCGTAATATATGCACCTGAGGAAATGACAATTTTTCAAATAAAAGCACATATTTAAATTTTTTACACATACCACTGCACTTTTCTTCTGTTAAATCTTGGATCGAGGTATATACCAGCAAGGAATGCGACGTTGTCCATCAATATTTCTTTTCTCTTTTCCATAGATTCTAACAGTTTGGCAGCAAAAGCATTTCCAGTCATTCTTTTTAATTTGACTTCACATATTAGCCAATCTCGGCGGCCACCGTGGTGTGATGGTAGCGTGCTCCGCCTATCACACCGTATGCCCTGGGTTCAACTCCCGGGCAGAGCAACATCAAAATTTTAGAAATAAGATTTTTCAATTAGAAGAAAATTTTTCTAAGCGGGGTCGCCCCTCGGCAGTGTTTGGCAAGCACTCCGGGTGTATTTCTGCCATGAAAAGCTCTCAGTGAAAACTCATCTGCTTTGCAGATGCCGTTCGGAGTCGGCATAAAACATGTAGGTCCCGTCCGGCCAATTTGTAGGGAAAATCAAGAGGAGCACGACGCAAATTGGAAGAGAAGCTCGGCCTTAGATCTCTTCGGAGGTTATCGCACCTTACATTTATTTTTTTATTTTTTATTAGCCAATCTCTGTAGAAATCACCAATGATGTATTGCTCAATTTGAAGTTGCTTAGTATTTTGCGCCATTGGTTTGAATGCATTGACTAAGCTTTCTACAAAGCTCCAATCAATTTCAGTGTCAACACGAAACTCGATCTCGTTCCTATTTATGTGATCTTTTAAACTGAACAGGGACTCCATCATTTCAAGAGTTGAGTTTCAGCGGGTGATGTTGTCCAGAGGTGGCATACGTATGTCCACAGTGTTACGACCACGCCTAATGCTCACCTTTAGGAGTTTCACAATTTTTCTGCAATCTTCTAATTTTCCTTGCATATGCTTGAAGGAATCATGAGCTGCAATTTGAATTGTATGCGCAGCACATCTAACTATGGTCAGCAATGAATTTAACCGATCGTGTACTTATTGTCTGATGTAGTCGAATAAATTTGTGTTAGTTGAATTTGATATTCCCGCAGGCATTTTAATACTTCCTCTTTTAAGAAATGTGACGTATGCCTCTTTTTCAGTTACGAAATAATTATTATGTTTTAAACAAAAGTTCAGTAATTCCAGAAATTGTTTTTTTGTGGTGGAGTGTTTTCTGGAGATCTCATCCCATTTGTTCATTATTATTTTAATCGCGAGCATCGTAGGTATATTAGTGAACAATGATACTACATCAAACGACACCAGTATGTCGTCGTCGGAAACATTTATATTGTTGATTTTTTCTTTGAGTTCAAAAGATTTTTTTATATTACGTTCCTCAGATACTAAATCTTTGAGGATATCTCCAACATATATAGATAATCTGTAACATGGTACATTTATGGACGATACTATTTTACGGAATGGATGACCAGGTTTGTGTATTTTAGGCAAGCCATACAGGCTTGGGGCATTGGTACGTTTTTTACAGTTACCAGTCGAACAAAACAATTTATTAAATCGGTTTTATTTAATTTTACACGATTTGAGTTCTTATTTGCACTTGTCGATGATTCCACTTCACCTAATATATGCCCTTTAAGCTCTTTTTCGCATAAAAGGCATTTTGACAAATTGGTATCTTTATTAAAGGCCACAAGTTTTGCCTTTTAATATTCGACATTTTCCCCATTTTTTTTTTTATTAATATAATACTAGATAATAAGATTAAAAACAATCTACCACGTATATATAACTTTCTTTCGACTGATTAAACTCAACTTTTTGCATCCGCACCGTAGGAAGAACAATCGCGATTGCTCAAAAATTCGATCTCTCACGATAAATGCTAAGTTCAACGAACGTTCGCAAAATATTTTTCGTAGTTGAGAGACCGCAGGCAATCATTTTATGTATACACATCGAAAACGAAAGAGGGTACAAAGTGATCGATCGCGGCGGAAAGGCTGCTTTGAAAAGTTGTTTATCTAGTCTCTCAAAAACGAAAAAGGTACACATATATTGTTTTGCAATCGTTCGTCCTTATAAGTATTTATCGCGCGAAATCGCGAACGTAAAATGAGATAATACGACTAAATCATGCTTTTGAGAAATCGCGATCGAATTTTTGCGCACCCTGTTCTTAAGGTTCCTTTTCTAATTCGTTTTGTTGTGTTGATTTTCCGAAAGGGTGTTTATTTGATGTATACTGCAAAAATCGAAACTGATGAAGGCACAATACCGATACCGGTTTGTCTCTAAACCAAAATTGACAAGGGATAATGGAAAATCGTTCGAGAATACATAAAGTTCCTTTTCCAGCTTAATTTAGAAAGATGTATCATTGTGCCCTTAGTATCGGTAGGTTAAAGAACGGGAGTTTTATTTTAATTGTGAAAAGGAACAGTCCCGCTTTTGTTGGACTTACCGCCAGCCTATTTATATCGACATATGCGACTAGTCTCGGTCTATCTGCTTTAAAATTATCTAAAATTCTATTAAATATACTGCTGGCAGAGGCGGTAACACTCTGCCATGAGGAATGCGTCTGATAGCCATTTTATTAAAGGAGCTCCAAAAGTTGCGTTGACGACCTTACTCCTATGCATAGAATCGATCCATGCAACTACAGACCCATGGGTTCCATATCGTATAAGTTCTCTGCTGATGGCCTCCGTTCGAATGTGGTTGAAGGCACCCTCAATGTTGAGGTAGGCTGCCAAGTTTTATTGAAATATTATTGAAACTCACAACTGGGTATATAAGATTTTTAATTCATTGTAAAACTTACTTGTACGTATTTGCTTATAATTGTCTAGTTTTCTCCAAAGTAAGTATAATCGGAACTACTTTTTGTGTCATTCATTTTATTTGTAGAATATTAGGTTAAAATTGTTGTTGGCCTATTTTACGCGCCAAGTCTACGTCTATGTTTGTCGTATTTGCGTGCTAAAATTTAGTTGCTATGCTCGCGCTCTTAGCCGGTGACAGTTGATTAGTTTGATGTCAATGAGATTTGTCATAAAAATAGTACGCACACTCATATAAATAGAAGCACGTTTGAGAATGTGCATGAAGTTTTCTAGGTTCGCTTCGATAATATGGAGCAAAATATTCTAGAAGTGTTAAGCTTCAAACCAGTTTGTGTTCTCAAAAGCATAAGCGATCATGAATTTTGTTTTTTTATGAGTTTCATTCTGTTTAATTCAGTGAATATTTTTAATTTAGAAAGTTCTTAGTTCTAAATGAAATCGCTGAGCTTAAAAGGAGGCAGGGCAGGATAATATCAACTCCTTTTAATTGATGAATGCAGCCCTTTCCATGGCCGTCATTTCAATGATATAGGGTTAGGTTAGGTTGAAATGGCCCGTCAACAAAGACCTCAAATAGATTGAATGTGTCCATAATTTTACCAGAATTTGTTTGACGACCAAATGGAAGAACCCCAATCAGATACCAAGACTTATATTATAGAATAAATCCATCCTCTTGGGAAAAACTGGAAGTGTTCTAGGACCTAGCGCAGGACCTTACAAATTTTGCAGCCCGCGCTTTTGTCCACGCCTCTCCTGCTTGATGGATCATAGCAGCTTCTGTTTTCTTTTCATTTCTTATCTCGTTCCTATTAGGGTTCTTATTTTGTTTGGGTTTCTTTTGTGCTCCGATTTCCGCTTTCTTCCAGTTTATATTTTATTCTGATTTTCGTTGCGTTCCGGATGTAGTTTTTGTTTTATTTTGGTTCCCATTGTGTTCTGATTTCCATTTTCCAACTTTTATTTTATTCCGATTTTCGCTGCGTTCCATCTCTTTCCGGTTTATGTTTTTTCTGGTTTCTGATTTCTTTTTCTTCCAGGTTTTTATTTTCTTCCGGCTTCAGTTGCATTCTTATTCCTATCTCAATTCAGTTTTCATTCATATTTTTGCTTCGACCTGGTTTCCATTTTGTTGTTGTTTGTTAACCCCCAGTTCCGACAGGGATATGTATGCTAGTTCAATAAAATAGTGAACGAAAAAAATGCATATAAACATTTGCTCAAATGTAGATATTTTTTCATTTAATTGTTTCACAGAGCAAGAATTTCCTCCCAACTCTCCCGGTTCTTTGTTTTTTCTGGCTCCGCTTGTTTCAAGTTAAGATATCCCATTTCCTCTGATTTCCATTTTATCCCGACTTTTCTCGGTTAAATAAACGAGTTTGGCTGAGCAAGAGTAACTGCAAGATTAAGAGCAAGAGTAAGAGAAGGAGTAAGAGTAAGAGGAAGGGTAAAAATAAGGGTGAGAGGAAGAGTAAGAGTAGGAATAAGAGTAAGAGTGAGTGTAGAAGTAAGAGTAAGTGTTAAAGTAAGAGTTAGAGTAAGAATAAGAGTAAGAGCAAGAGTAAGATTAAGAGTTAGAGTAAGAGTAAGAGAAAGAGTAAGAGGAAGAGGAAGAGGTAGAGGTAGACTAAGAGAAAAAATTGAGCATTATAGTAAGGGTTAAAATAAGAGTTGAAGTAAGAGGTAGAATAAGAGTAAGAGTAATAATAAGAGTAATAGTAGGAGTAAGAGTAAGAGTAAGAGTAAGGTTAAGAATATGAGTAACTGGCCGTGAGTGTAATAGTAAGAGTAAGTGTTAGAGTCAGAGAAAGTGTAAGGGTAAGAGGAAGAGAAATAGGAATAGTGCGAGTAAAAGTTGTAGTTAGAGAAAGGGAATGAGTAAAGGTAGGAGTTTGAGAAATGGTATAATTTGGAGAAGGAGTAACAATAACCTATGAGTACGGATTATAGCAGGAGTAAGAGCAAACATAAAAGTAAGAGTATGAGTCAGAGTAAACGTATGAGTTTGAGTTCGCGTTCAAGTTTGAGTTTGAGTTAAAGCAAAAGTACGATTGCGAGTAAGAGTAAAAGCAAGAGAATTAGCAACAGCAAGTAAGAGAAAATGTTGGAGAAAAACAAGTGTAAAAGCTAGAATAAGAGAAATTGTTAGAGAAGAATAAAAGTAATACGAAGAGTACTAGTAATATCTGGAGCATGCATCACCGAAATTGAAACTGTAGTTATGCTGCTAATTCCACTATCTTTGTAGTGGTAGTGGTTTAGTCATGGATTAACGAGAAACGTGGCAAGAGGTAGATATCATTGCATGTTTTTTACACTCAAAGAGGAGAAGACGAGAGAAAGGAAAGGGGAAAATATATTGCATACACATTGTAAGGGGAGCAGAGAAAATAAGAAATCCATAAGCAGGGAACGAAGGAAGTTTTTTCCGTATTATTACCTAGCTGTAGAAGGAAAAATATAGCTTAGTACAGGAGCTTTGGAATATAGCTGGATAATGCCATAATGCCTAAAAATCAATTAATTCACATGCAAATGTTAGAAGAAACAATAACGGCGACAACGTAGCCATCGTGCAGAGAAAAAGCACAGCACTAATCATCATCAAAGCAGCTAATGAGGGTGGCAAAGCACCTCGCCTAGGTTTTCGATGAACACCGAGCGTGTATAAGGTCTTCAAGCTGTAACAGGAGAAGTAAGTGGAACCCACAAATGCGGTTTCAGATTTTTGAACTAAAGAATGCTTAATTACATAATTTTCTTATTCGGCGAAAACTCGGAACACTCTGATATAAACAATATGATTATTTAGTACAAAATAGTGCCAATTATTCTCATTTCGACTTTTTATTTTCCTGTCTTGATTTTCGTTGGTCATTCAATAAATTAAATGTTATTAAATTAGAGTAAATGCTCACGTTTCTCAATACTTATCACATAATCTGTGTAAAACGGGCGTTTGAGTACATCAAATTTCACATGACAAATGGTGAAGGGGAGTGCAAAATGATGTGCGATCGATTACACACACATTTACACATACACATAAGTATTGCTTATACGTATGTTAGTACGTGAGAACACAACTTCCAACTGTCAATCCTCTCGCTCTGTGTCAACAAAAGATATTCTAAAGCAATCAAGTTCTTTGCTGCTGCAATACAGTGAAACCTCCCTTGGACGGACAACCATGGTCAGCCAACGTTTGTTTCCCAAAGACAGATGAGTCCGCTCAACGGAGTAGGTAAGTAGCTGTTTTAGATTTTTATACTCAGTTGAGCAGAGCCTACAGAGTATATTAACTTTGATTGGATAACGGTTGGTTGTACAGGTATAAAGGAATCGAGATAGATATAGACTTCCATATATCAAAATCATCAGTATCGAAAAAAAATTCAATTGAGCCATGTCCGTCCGTCCGTGCGTCCGTCTGTCCGTTAACACGATAACTTGAGTAAATTTTGAGGTATCTTGATGAAATTTGGTATGTAGGTTCCTGGGCACTCATCTCAGATGCTATTTAAAATGAACGATATCGGACAATAACCACACCCACTTTTTCGATATCGAAAATTTCGAAAAATCGAAAAAGTGCCATAATTCATTACCAAATACGGATTAAGCGATGAAACTTGGTAGGTGAGTTGAACTTATGACGCAGAATAGAAAGCTAGTAAAATTTTGGACAATGGACGTGGCACCGCCCACTTTTAAAAGAAGGTAATTTAGAAGTTTTGCAAGCTGTAATTTGGCATTCGTTGAAGATAATATGATGAAATTTGGCAGGAACGTTACTCTTACTATATGTCTGCTTAATAAAAATTAGCAAAATCGCAGAACGACCACGCCCACTTTAAAAAAAAAATTTTTAAAGTCAAATTTTAACAAAAAATTTTATATCTTTACTGTATATAAGTAAATTAAGTCAAAATTCAACTCCAGTAATGATATGATGCAACAAAATACAAAGATAAAAGAAAATTTCAAAATGGGCGTGGCTCCGCCCATTTTCATTTAGTTTGTCTAGAATACTTTTAATGCCATAAGTCGAACAAAAATTTACCAATCCTTGTGAAATTTGGTAGAGGCTTAGATTCTAGGACGATAACTGTTTTCTGTGAAAAGGGCGAAATCTGTTGAAGCCACGCCCAGTTTTTATACACAGTCGACCGTCTGTCCTTCCGCTCGTCCGTTAACACCATAACTTGAGCAAAAATCGATATATCTTTACTAAACTCAATTCACGTACTTATCTGAACTCACTTTGTATTGGTGTAAAAAATGGCCGAAATCCGACTATGACCACGCCCACTTTTTCGATATCGAAAATTACGAAAAATGAAAAAAATGCCATAATTCTATACCAAATACGAAAAAAGGGATGAAACATGGTAATTGTATTGGTCCATTGACGCAAAATATAACTTTAGAAAAAACTTGGTAAAATGGGTGTGACACCTACCATATTAAGTAGAAGAATATGAAAAAGTTTTGCAGGGCGAAATCAAAAGCCCTTGGGATCTCGGAAGGAATACTGTTCGTGGTATTACATATATAGATAAATTAGTGGTGCCCGACAGATGATGTTCTGGATCACCCTGGTCCACATTTTGGTCGATATCTCGAAAACGCCTTCACATCTACAACTAGGGGCCACTCCCTTTTAAAACCCTCATTAATACCTTTAATTTGATACCCATATCGTACAAACACATTCCAGAGTCACCCCTGGTCCACGTTTATGGCGATATCTCGAAAAGGCGTCCACATATAGAACTAAGGCCCACTCCTTTTTAAAATACTCATTAACACCTTTCATTTGATACCAATATCGCACAAACAAATTCTAGAGTCACCCCTGGTCCACCTTTATGGCGATATCTCAAAAAGGCGTCCACTTATAGAACTAAGGCCCACGCCCTTTTAAAATACTCATTAACACCTTTCATTTGATACCCATATTGTACAAACGCATTCTAGAGTCACCCCTGGTCCACTTTTATAACGATATTCCGAAAAGGCGTCCACCTATAGAACTAAGGCCCACTCCCTTTTAAAATACTCATTAAAACCTTTCATTTAATACCCATATAGTACAAACAAATTCTAGAGTCAGGACTGGTCCACCTTTATGGCGATATCCTAAATGGCGTCCATCTATAGAACTATGGCCCACTTCTTCTTAAAATACTCTTTAATGCCTTTCATTTGATATACATGTCATACAAACACATTCCGGGGTTACCCTAAGTTCTCTTTACAACATGGTGATTTTCCCTTAATTTGTCTCCACAGCTCTCAACTGAGTATATAATGTTCGGCTGCACCCGAACTTAGCCTTCTTTACTTGTTTTAATTAGTTATTAGAGTCACTGCTCATAAGCTTCTATTTTAAAGATATTCATTATGTAAGCCTATGCTACGTTTGAGTTCTTAGAGCCTCTATAGGGTTGGAAAGGTGGGGCAAATGGAACCCAAGTAATGAAACCGAGATAGTCTGCGTTATACTTTGCCGATTCCTTATAAGCAATATCGTACAAACTGGCAGAGATGCCTTACTTTTCATTTATGTAAAAGCAATACTAAGTAATGACACACTATGATACTTCCAAGACTTGAGTACATATTTCTCTAACGCAAAATTGGTTTTAATCGGGAAACACTTTTTTCCATATGGAAAACACATACATACATATGTCCGCAACCAGAACGACGTTTTTTAAAAGTCTAAATTGATATTTATGCTCTCACTTCGTTCGCTTGCGATAGTTCGCGTCAGTCCAAGAATATTTGATTAATTTGTTATGAAAATAGGTTCAAGTGTCCGCCGATAAAAAGTTCGTATCCGCTCAGTAGAGGATTTTCATCTCATTTTATAGCAGGCAATAGTCCGCAGACAGAGGTATCTACCTAATAGTAATATCCGTTGCAAGTTGTTTATCTGTATATTGAATACAAAGAGATGCGCCAGAAAATCGTTCGTTGGCGCTGTTCTTAAATTTACCCAGAGCATTATATCGATCGACAATAATTGGTATTAAGTAACCCAAGTACCCACCATTACTTGCGAGCAAAAGCAATCTGGTTGTCACTAAGATCTTATGAAACATTTATATGTACGTACATCGATATATATATATATATGTATATATATATATATATTAAGTTTGTATATATATGCAGCTGTTGTCATGGTTAAAAAACAATCAATTCAATGCCGCATGAATGAATGGAGACGGGCAAATGCACCTTTATGGTGCCCCTGTATTAAGTACAAGTTTATGTGAATTTCGTTGCATGCACCATTATTCCACCACTTGCAGAAATTGCGCCACCTTTCCAAAAGCAAGCACATGTGCTGCGCCATCCAACTTGTTGCATGCAATTTCTTTGACCATTCACCTAATACAGCGCCTGTCGATTCATCTGTCTGCTCTAAAATGTATTGTCTACCTGCCTGGGGCAAAAAAAAATAAAAAAACATACAAACACAATGCATTGATTGTTGTTCGTGAGCACGTAAAATACGTACAAACATACATATACACAAACTCATTGCATTCACTGCAACGTGCGCCTATAAATTTGAATCAATTTCCAACTTCTCGTTCACTATTTGCGCGCACGCGCACTTGATTTTATTTGTTTTGTTGTTGTGCATTTGTTAAAGGATTTTGTATTGTTTTTGGCTTCCTTTATACCAAGATGTGCTTAACGCATTAGTGCTGTTGTTATGTTTCGAAGCAGTGCTTCACTCCATCCAATAGGTGCGACCACTCACTAACTATCATCAACGTCCTCTAGCAAGAGTCCGAGGAAAGTTGAAGTTTCTGAAGGATTTGAGCAGAGCGATAGAGGCATTGGCTTCACATTGCAATTAAGAAGATGGTTGGTGTCGTGGCTGATTCTAGATAAGTAAAAGTTGACCTATTACAGTATTGAGATTGAAGTTGAGCTAGAGTGAGGAGGTACTTTTACTCAACTGCGACTTCAGGGTAGTTGCATGTGAGAAAGGACTTTGCAGAGTAATTATTTGCACAACAATCCAACGACTTTTTGTGGATGTCTATGAGTGCATATTCGTGCTTATTTTCTTCATGTAGCTAACTTTACAATTGCCGGATTTCTTCATAGTGCTTACGGAGATGACTTCTTAAGTTCCTGGGAGGCGAGGTTTTTTATATCAGATGTCTGCTGAGATGTCCGGGTTTCTGAGTATTGGGCAGAGAGTGTTTGCCCAGCATTTAATTTTTCTCATTTATGAGAAGTATTCTCACTTCACTGTGTATATAATATTCTGCAGACATAACAAAACAACCCGCAGCAGTTCTGAGCTCGGTTTTTTTACAGCCCTACAATTTCCTCCAAGATGTTTCTTTCAGGCTCGACGACCATATTGGAAACATATACCATACAAGCGGCTGGCTAATTGATTTATAAGTGGTTAGGAGCATTTCTATGTATTTGCCCAAATTGTTGTCGGCAAGAGACCTGAGGATTTTGTTACGTTTTCGGATTTAAGGTACAATTTCGCCTGCATGCTTGCCAAAATGTGAGTTCAGATAGAACGTCACACCCACAATTTTGGTCTATAGGACAGTCGGTAGCATAATGCCATCGACGTGGATATCCAATATGGTCGACGTTTGCTTTTCCCCCCATGAAAATAAGGGCGTCGTGGATTTTGTTGACAGTGCCAGATTTTGCGAGGTGTCCGATACGGAACCTACTTCTTTTATGCAGACTCCGGTCGGCATATGCAAAGCAGATGAGTTTTCACTGACAGCTCTTCATGGTAGACCAACTTTAGATGTTGCTTTGCCCGGGGCGCGAACCTAGGATCTTTGGTGTATAGGCGAAGCACGCTACCATCACATTACGGCGGCTGCCAGAAAAATTCATACTCTTGTAATATATGAGGCGGACCTGGTATCGGGTTTACAAGAATCCTATGTTAAACTGTAATTCGTAATCACAACCCCTTATATCACTCTCTCCCTCATTACTCGTACATTTTCGCTTTGTTTTATATTATCTCGATTTCTGCCAGTTATAATAAATAACGTTTTACCTAGTTTCTACTCTGGTTACGTTTACCATTCATCTGTTTCAGTTCAGTCTTTTCCTCTTTCTTCGGAAGAAAATGTATTGAGGACGGATGCATACTTTGACGTTTAATAGTTTGGAGGAAACCCCTGCACCAACACCGCAGGCCATTTCGGACTCGTCAGTGTTAAATGAGGTGAACCTTGTCGGCTGACCAATTCGTTCTTAAGCCAAACCTCACCGTGAAAATTGTGTCAAAGTTCAATGTTGACGATATGTAGCCTTTTGTTGTGAAGCATTCTTAGGATACCACTATCACCATACAGCTTTTCATTCCAGTTTCTGGTATCCCTAAGTCCGATAGCGGAGCAAGTAGCTATCAGGCGTATTTAGAGGACCATTGGCAGATGATTAAGGAAAACAATAGGGATACTATTGGATACGACCTCAGTGCTCCAAAAACAGGCATCGGACCTCTATGCCTGGAATTTCCCTGCGAATCCAATTCTTAAAGAAAAATACCCAGGACTCGCAGAATAGGAACGCACTCTCCCCAGGGAAACGCGCGTCGCTCTAGCTCAACTTCGATCTGAGTCATGTAACAGGTTAAACTCTTACCTATCCAGAATCACTCCCGACATACAAAATGTATATCCTGCTTGCAATATGTCCCCCCATGACACCTAACCATCTCTTCAATTACAGTGTAGAACCAACGTCTCTAACACCACTCTCTCTATGCTCCACCCAAGCAAATTTCCTATAACTCCCGTTAGGTTATATTGATGACGATGCAAGTTTCCTATAACTCCCGTTAGGTTATATTGATGACAATTTGTGATCGGTCACGCCTATTGGATGGGGCGAAGCACTGCTACAACAAAAACAACCTCAGTGCTCCTGTCTACCCCATACATGCTGTCCGCTCTATCCTGTATCTTGTTCAGTTTCTTAATTTTGTATTGCTTGTTCATTGCTTGCAACCACACTAACGCTCCGTATGCTAGTATAGGTCCTATGTACGCTGTATAGAGCCGCATCATAAGCCCTAGTTCCTGCTCATACACAAGTAGTGTGCAATTTATGCCTTCTCTACTCTACTATCAATATTAACTTACCGGTTAAACTTGTTGACTATTTCGACGCCAAAATATTTTACTCTCGTTGAGGGGGAGAACTCAGAGCCTTTTAGTTTGGGCACTCTAAATAATTGAGATATTTTGGATCTGTTACTTTAGATTATTCGTTTTGTCTTATTTGGGTTGATATTGAGGATGCTTCCTGCAGCTCAGTTAGCGCATCCTGTAGGATTTCCCTTAACGCTGAAGAAAGAGACACAGAAACGGCTATTACTACGTTGCCTACATATGCAGCTGGGTATATAAGCTTCATTTGCAAACAAATTTTTACTTTTGTATGGTCAATATTTTATTTTTTTTATATATTGTGACTATTTTGCTCACCTCAAGCTATTACAATAAAATTTCGCATGACCAAGAAAAATTAAGAATTATACACTAACGAATGCACACATTGAACACAAATTGTGTATGTTGTTGCTGTTGTTGTTTATTTGTTTGTAAATAACAAACTCCTTCGGCAGTCTAACGTGTATTTTTATCATTTTTTTTTTTTTTTGTTTCAACTTTTACGTGTAACAAATGAACAGAATGCATAAAGATTTACTATGTGACTAAAAGTCTGGGTACAGTTTTGAATGTTGAGGGCGTTTATAATAATACATATGCATAAAGTAAGAGTAAATCAAGCTAACAACACGCCAAATATGTATTTGTATGTGCGCCGCTGTGAATTGTGTTGCTCATGTCATTTATTAATCATAGTAAATTTGAATGCTGTATGTAGGTACTTCTAAGGGCAACAAAAGACTTAAGGCATGAACTTTGTGTGCTGAATATGCAGGTATGGGGAATATTTTTAGGAAGGCTTCGATAGCGTTTTTTCAATAAAGTAAATAGTAAGAACGTTAATAGAAAATAAATATTTATGTTGTTATATATTTTAAGCGAGTGAATACAAACGTTTGAAAATATTTATTAACGACTCACTTGATTAAAGATGACCTTTTGTGAAAACGAAATGGTATATTACGTTTGTCACGAGTATCAAAATTGTAAGTCTTTAAAGAAAAAGAGATAGGCCCACCAATAAGTATACCGAAATGATCAGAATGAAGAGCAGAGTTGATTTCTCTTATCTTTTGTTTACCCTTCCCCTTTGTCTTTCCCTTTTCGTATATCTTTCCCTGTCTTCCTTATTTTCATTGCGCTCCCTCTCACTCCCCTTATTGTTCTTTCTCTTACCTTTTAGATTCCCTCCCCCTTTGTATCTCCCCTTTTCGCGTATCCTACCTTATTGTCGTTTTACCAAACAACAACCCTCCAGCTTTTCAATACCTTTTCGCTTCTATATCCTGCGCAACAATTTTCGTGCTTACATATCGAACCAGTACATGCATAACGATGTTCTTAGAACGCAGCACAGCTACATCAGGTGTCTATCGGGACTGTACTTATTGCAATATCAAAGCAGGAGCTGTTTGTTTTGTTTTCTCTCAGTGTGGTGTGGGCGTCTTTTACCTACTCAAGACAACTAACTCTTAACCATTTAAATGGTTACGGCCGTCCAACAAGGCCTGCCAGTCGTATCTATTTTATGTTAACTGGCACCGCTTGGTCACAACAAGGAAATTTCCAGCAGAGTGGGGTCGTTCTATGCTTCCATAGGCGGACCTTGGTAAAAACACTTTCTTAGCAGAAGCATCATCTTTGATTCGCATAACATGGCCTAGCCAGCGCAGCCGCTACGTTTTGGTTGACTGCACTCTATTGATGTCTGCGTGAAGTTCGTGCAGCTGATCATTAAATCTTCTTCGGTACTCGCCAACGCGTAGCAGGACAGGTACGACAAGTGACTTGTAGAGCATGATCTACGTACGCCGAGAGAGGGCGTTATTTTTCTATTTTCTACCTAGTCCAAAACTATTTCTATGCGAAACATGTTGACACTTCAAGGTGAAATCTATCGACGTACATATTCTCTGGTGTGTTAACCAGAGTGTTGAAGTATTCACAGGAGAAAGTTGAATTAATTTTCGCAACCTAAAACTGACCACAATGTTTTCAGTTTAAGTGGTATGTAGAAATAAGTTCTACTTTATACATTGTAAGAGTGATTATTCGCTGAATTTTAGAGCTTATGTTGTTGTTAGTGTTAATGCTAATTCCCAAATAAACGAAGTATTTTACACTTTCGAAATTATGGCTGCCAACCGTAGCGTGATTGCGCTGACTCCTTTCTCGATGATAGCAGGTACTTCTTTTGTCCTCATTCACCACCAAACCCATCTTTTCTGCTAATTTTTCCAGTTTGGAGCAAGTAGAACTAAAGGCACGGCTGTTCAGGCCGATGATATCAATATCTACAGCATACGCCAGTAAGTGCACGCACGTTTTAATAGAATATTGTTCCGCTGTGGTGAATTTCTTCAGGTAGTATAATTTTCTTCAGCACCAAATTAAAGAAATCGCACGATAGGGGGTCACCCTCTCTGAAACCTCGTTTCGTGTCGAACAGCTCGGAGAGGTCCTTCCCAATTCTGACTGAGCTGATGATCTACGTTAGTTTGCACAGGTGTATAAGTTTCATCATCCCTGCGTGAATAATCGCTGTCTCCATTTAGGAGAGCAGAGAAGTATTCCCTCCATAATCTAAGTATCCTCTGGACATCAGTTACAGGGTGTGGGTGTCCCAGTGAATTTTAAATTGAGTATGTTTTTCTTTCTGCAGTGTTTTGTTAAAAAGTGAAAACCAAGTTATTTATAATTTTCGGCTGAATGCGTTGCTTTAATAATGTTGCGATTGCTTTGTGTGAGTCACAAAGTTCAGCTGGGATAGCAAGAATTTGTCAAAGATGAGAGATATATGACTACAACGACAAAAAAATACAAATTTTCTTAGTAAGTCTTTCATTATATGCTTGTGTACCAGTTGGCAGAAAAAGGAAAAAGTTGACATAGACGATCAAAGGCATTACTTCAAGATATATAAAGAAAAATACTCAATATGGTCTGAATGAACCAAAGTCGATGACTCCAGATATTTGAGATTGCAGACCGTTGAACTCTAATCAGTTTAGAATATCATAGCGTTTGTTCCTCCTGATTTCCTGCACTCAAAGCTACAAACACATCATGTTTGGTAATGAAACTCTTTATCACAACGAGTACTAAAAATGTACCTAAGCTGAGATATCATATATATGAGCACATACATATGTACATAAAAATTTATATTTGCATTACTAATAAGTGAAAATTTTCACAAGAGTGGCACAATTGTGAGTAGCATGCAAATGTAAAGTGTTATTGCAATTAGCTGATAGATAGTTATTATATATATATACACGAGCCAGTAGCGGGGAGTAGTAAGAATCCGTAAAACCAAACAAAAAATAAACAAAAATGAATTAATGAGTAATAGATGAAAATATGAAAAGATTTCTTACTAATTAGCCAGCTGTTACGAAGGGAATTTTAAGGAAGTATAAACAAATGCATGCCAACATAAATACATATAACCATTTACATATATGTACATAAGAGTACAAAGCACCAACTTTAAGATCGCTTGCGTGTTACCATGCAATCTCGTAAGTTGGAAAACGGAAGCTTAATGTGCAACAAACACACAAAAACACATGAATATACTTACGTACACATACACAAAGTTCATCTCTCTCAATTACAGCTAAT
Organism: Eurosta solidaginis; assembly: GCF_040869045.1. Classification (NCBI taxonomy): domain Eukaryota; kingdom Metazoa; phylum Arthropoda; class Insecta; order Diptera; family Tephritidae; genus Eurosta; species Eurosta solidaginis. The sequence continues at coordinate 245,787,884 of NC_090320.1, forward strand.
ATTACCACATAAAAACACTATCAAGCGCTACATAATGCGCCCATCATACAACGAAAGACTTAAGCAACGAACTTTTGCATGTGCAACAACGTGGTTTGATGGCAAACCTGCAACGGTTGTAGCGACTGCGCAGACTAACTTAATGTGTTGCTAATTTACGCTAAGCTAAGCAATGTAGAAATATGTTGAAAACCGCTAAGTAAACAACCGAAGAAAAACAGCTGCAATTCTCAAATGACTTTTGTTTGTGCACCTGCAATCACTTTGCTTTTACGTGCCACATTAAGAATTTATTTCAAGTTCACTTGCTTTTTGCAAATAAATATTAATGAACTGCGAATAAAGCATGAAAATATAATACAAAAACACGATCATAAATATAAATATTATATAAAATTTACAGTTAAATTTTCTTTCTTTCATAATTGTGATTACTCTATAACAATTTGCCATGAAATTGGCGTGAATAAATTTTCTAATGGCATACAATTTGTGTTGCATAATGAGTGAGTAACACAAATGGGTAATATCTAATAGATAGCTGCCATGGTGTGGTGGTAGCGCGCTCCGTCTACCACACCAAAGATCCTGGGTTCACGCCCTGGGCAAAGCAACATCAAACTTTTAGAAAATAGTTTTTTCAATTAGAAGAAAAAAATCTCTTCGGGGGCTATCGCGACTTTCATATATTTTGGTTTAATACTTTTAACTGCAAAAATAGTTTTTGCTACCAGAACAAAAAATTAAGTTTCAAATGAAGTCTGTTTTCCTGCAATTATGTGATATAAATATCAACATAATTCATCAAAAGCGCATATATCACCTTAAATATTGTATACTTTATGAGACTTTAAGTTGCATTTGCTTTATATTTTAAGCTACTGAAAACTTTCTGAACACTTTTGGAGACTCCTTCTGCCTGTTAATCTTGTATTCGAAACTTAAAGAGCGTCCTGAAGTAAAATTTTTATTAAAATCTACTTTTATTCTAATGTTATTGCATTATGACTGCTGGGCTATCAGAAAAGATAGATAACTTCCCAATTATGTTCAGCTTCCACAAGTTTTTTGTATCCTTCGACTCACCATGTAGGAAAGGTCTTTCTTGCTACTCAAAACCGGCCAGGCAACTTTTGTACGATACTTGGCCGGCTTTTTCCAGAGACAATATTCGAGCGTTCAGAGTATTCCAAAATTGAATGGGTGTCTTGTTTTGTAGTTATAGAGTCTATCGCCAACTATTCTGTTAAATAGATTCCGAGATGTTCGTTTGTGATTTTTTTGCGATGTTTTTTTTTCACTTTCCCAGAGTAAGTATAATGAATAGTATCCATGGCATGATCAGACATGGGGGATTTTTTCAACAACTGTTGTTGTTGTTGTTGTAGCGATAAGGATACTCCCCGAAGGTCTTGTGAGTGTTATCGATTTGATGGTCCCTTGCCGGATGCAGATCCCGTAGGTTCCGGTACTAAGTCCTACCATCTCGGGAACTATGACCACGTGCAACTTTTAAGACCATCCCGCCCTCCCACCCCCTTGATCCATGAGGAGTTCGGGGTCGCCAGAGCTTCGGCTGTTATCGAAACAGGATTCGCCACGGATAGGTGAGGTTGACAATTGGGTTTGGAGAAGCTATGTATTGCGCTGACAACCTGAAAGGGCTGTGCTGCACAAACCCCTTGAATCCGGTATATTAGTCGCCTCTTACGACATGCATAACTACTGCGGGTATATTCTAGCCCCCCAACACACTGTGGTTTTCAACACCTCCAATTTCCTTACTGAGAGATATTAGATATCTGTTGATATCGTCATATCAAGAAGTTCCCCTCAGAACTCGGGAAGACAAAGGTGTGACCGTTGCCCCTGTTTGCTCATGTTTTCCAAATTTAGATTCCAAAATAACTAACATAAGACAAGATTTAAATACAGTCATTGAGCGACGTATCTTCCAATCATGCATGTTATTTAATATCTCTTTAAAAGCAGAATTCTTTCGAAATTTTTAAAAAATTGTATTTCTATAAACTACTAAGCGAGCATGACCGATGCTCTTAAAATATTATTGTCTACATATGCCCGCAAATGAACGAAGGTTATGCTAAATTTCGTAATGTGCTTTGTTACTAATCTCACCAATGTCAAAACCAAGTATACTCAACCCAGTTCTGGAGTATCGTAGCGTGGTTTTCTTGCTCCCGGGGCAAAATCTTTTTTTGGAACCCCCCTATATTCCCGAAGCAATATAATTTACATATTAAAAATTAATAAACCAATAAATTCGTAAGCTGCAGATGCCTTAATATATAAAAAACACGTGTCACTATGTTTGAGGCCAATGGACTCTTAAACTACTGAACCGATTTGGAATTTGTTTTCCACCCCGTGTGTAGTTTGATCTAACTTGAAATATAGGATAGGGTATATCTCAGTTTATAGCCGCAATATTATTTTATTGCAATTTTTTTTATTGGTTTATACGTAATAATAAAATGTTACGTATATGCAGTGGCACTCATATTTTCAGGTGGTGCGAATATACTTCCGTGTAATTGCTTGGTGTTTAATTAAACAACCTGCTCATCAATAAAAAATATTATAGCGAATGATATCAAGTATAGCACATCACCAGGCCCGCCGAGATGGTGAGGGAGGGAGGGGGGGGGGATTTCTGAGGGGGCCGCGATTTAGAGGTACTTTGACATTTTTTTTAATTCAAGAGAGTCTTTAGTTGTGTAGACAGTAATTTTCATACCCCTGGGTGACTAGGGTCGCGAGATATAGGCCATAACGTGGGCCAGTGAACGCCTAGACAATGTTTATACAATATGGATATCAAATATATTTTGAGCTGTGCTGATCGGAATCTTCATGCGTTCCGACAGCGTCTTTACTAAACAAAGTAGAGGGGTGATTGGGTACACTTCAATTTCCAACATCCAAAGACATGTTTAGCTGTGTTGATCGGAGACCAATACATTCCGACAGCTTAAAATACAAATATAATTGAAAAATATAAGTTCCAAATTTTGTTGCCTTAAGCTGGGAGCCCTGGAGGATTGGAAACGCGAACTTTCCAACCTTCCTTAAATGACTGGCTCCCAGACTCGTCCGTTTGTTACGCCAGTAAATATGCTGATCGGAATCACATGGCATTTTAACAGCATATTCAATAGAAATAAATGATATAATTATTAATTGTACTCAGTAGTTTAAGTTTTAGGCCTAAACAGCCGTAATAATAAATAAATTAAAAAATGAAAGCTGTTGATGAGTGCTTTAGTACAGAGTAATATATTATCCCGAGACGGACTGGGACTGGGACTCGGAGTGGGACTGTGACTGGGACTGGGACTGGAATAAAATACATACCACCTTCTGGGACAGGCAATAAGGGATGCAGAAGAATGAGAAGGAACTGAGAGAAGATAAAAGAGAGAAGAAGATTGAGAAAGAGATAGAATGAGACGAAGATGGAGACAGATGAAACGAAAAAGACGGAGAGAGGAGTGAATAAAAGTATTAGGAAAAAGTGAAGAGGGAGGGCAGAGTCAGGCGGAAAAAGCTTATTAAAATGTATGCAGATAGGCCAAATTTAGGGCAGGACAACGTCTGCCGGGTCTTCTAGTCATCTATAAGTAGACTCAAATACATATTTAATAATAATATTATTATATTACATTAGCAAAACTAATATCTATGTACAAATTTTCCTTGCCTTTGGGGAAGCAAATATATCATCAAAATTTTTCATTTCAAATTTTTCTTTTTCCAAAACTTAATAATGTTTGGCCACTTATGAGACCTTGCTCCATCGTTGATTGTAAATATATCAAAACTAGTTTTAATTTGCTGACTGAACGTTGGTAGCTAGTAATTGATACTGAGATAGTCAAGAGTATTCGAAGTGCCACTCGCAAGTTTGGAAAAACATCTTCTCCATTCGAGTTTATAAAAGTAAGTAATTCTAACGAAGTTTTGGGTTCAATTTCTTTACTACTTTTTCTCTTCTACTTTTCTCTTTTTCCATTGCTTGTTCACAGAGAGTGTCTCAAATTTCGGATAATTCAGTGTCCAGTGATTTAAGATCATACGCTTCTCTAAAATTCATCCCCGGATCTTGTAATCTGAGCTGCACACGATTAGTCCCACTAAAGATTTCATACCAGAAATGAACTAATGTTATGAAACTAAAATTTTGTATATTTTGCAACAGAACTGTAGCTTCGCTTCTGGTGTCACTTGTGGTGTTAATGCCTCTGCTTATTAATCTTAGAGTTCTACTACTTTCTCTAGACCATCTACGAAAATGCTAACCGCTTGTAGGCACTCCATGTGTTTCAGATTCACGTTTGACGGTTTTTGTTAAAGCATTTTTTAACAATTCCCAGCGTAATGTTGAACGTGAGAAAAAAATATATATGCTTTCAATTATTCCGAAACATGTCGCAACGATTGGATCTTGTTTAAGTGCAGAAACGCCTACTAAATTTATCCAGGACGTTCTGCTTTGCGGACCATTAGGCGCCCCCTGCCACTGCAGTTCCGTAATTGATGCCGCAACAAAATCTGGTATAGGGCATAGGTACATACAACACATTGCAAAAGCTGTCCTAAAATGTTTTTTTTGGACCACGTTAAATGTAATAATTTTCGTCGCCAAAGTGTTTACTTGATTTGTGTCAGGTGAATGTGAAAAAATTCCTTATCAGTATGTCTGAAATTTTTGGCACGGAAATAAGTCCAATGACTCCAAAGAGAGGCTCGGAAGATTTTTGAGAGTTTTATCGATGTTGATAATTATTTGCCGGAAATTGATCCGGTAGGCATCGAAAACAGCGCCATTAACATAATAGCCAGAGAAACTCTATAACTATAAAACCGACCTAGTGGAACCTGCTTAGTTATCCGACCTACTCTTTCCGTGAGGAACTTGGGGTCTCCAGAGCCTCTTCTGATAGATAAAATTGATTAACCAAGCCTAAATGAAACCCATAATTGAGTGGGAAAGCTACAAATTACGCCTGCGAGACATAACCTCTTGACTCGCCGTAGTTCCTGTTAATCGGTCGATAAAATCGTTCCCTCGAAAGTCAGACTTGTATCAAAAGGTGCTAATACCGGAGCGTACTCAATGCGGTAAAGAGTCGGCCACATCCGTAACTTTCCTTCACTCCTCGGAGACTGTTTTTGCAGTTACAACAACAATATTGAAAAGCTACATATGTAAATAGCAACAGAAGCTCTACTCTTTACCAAGAGGTGGGGTATAAAAAAATCCCTACAAGACAGTATCAAAACAATAGTTACATTCCAATGAAGCGTGATCCAGATACGTAAAGAAATTTAACATGCAAATGCAACAACAACGCTGTGATCCTGATATTTATTTTGATTAATTTCGGATTAATCCGGTTGGCTCTGGCTTTTTGCACAACTGATAGAATTAATATTTTTAATATCAGACTTAGGACGATAGTTATTTAGTTGAAAAAGTTTATTTTGATACCTCTCCCGACATTTTTGGACGTGTTTTTTAAGTGCAAAATCCCATACAATTTTATATGGAAAATATATCGCATTTGTTTCATGGTTTCATGGTCGGAAATACCGAGCAATGAGATGGCTGACGAACTTGCAAGAGGGTGCACATCCGTTCCGCTTTCGTCGTCCTAGAAGGGATTGAGCATGCCGCTCGCTACCTGTAAGCTTGCTTTGAAAGGAATTTTCCTTAGGGAAGCGGGTGTGAGATGGAGCAATCTCGTATCCTGCTACCACACTAAGCTCGTGTGGCCTGAATGGGACGTGAGACGTACAAGAAGTCTCCTTCTTCTTAGAAGGGGGATATATCTCTGGTGGTTGGACTAATAACCGGCCACATAGCAATCGGGGAGTATGCACAACGGCTGGGTGCTCCTTATAATGACTACTGCAGGAGCTGCAAAGACGAAGAGGAGATGGAAACAGTCAAGCATTTTCTCTGCGAATGTCCTGCGCTTTGGCGCAAGAGGAAGGAATCTCTTGGATCTCCCTCCTTTGACGATTTTTGTGATCTTGCTAAGTTGGAACATAAGAAATTCCGGACATTTGCTGAATCAACCTGTTGTTTTGAGTAGGGGAGAGATCCACGTGGTACCACAATGGGACCTTTTGGGCCTAAGTGCACTGGTGCTTGCACCGGTGGCCACTCTAGCCTAACCAAACCTTCATGGTTTAAAGAACTAATAGTACTAGTTATTAATTTGATAATTAGTTTTAACTTTTTTAGTAAAATTTTATGGAACGATTCGGAAAAAAAATGTTGAAAATAACAGCACCACATGTGTACACACAGCTCAGACAAATTTTTCGTAAAAATAGAACATAAACATAAGTATATTTCGTAGAGACTTTCCAACTTTTTCTTACGGAATTATTTAGGGCTGCAATTTAGTATTTCGGAAATCTGTATTTCGGGATTCGCTATTTCAGGATTGTTTAAGTCGGAACTTTTTTTGCACGCTTCCCAAAGATATTTTTCTCAAAGGTTTTTCTTCGGCAAGATGAAAAAGACTTGAGGCCGATTATGGCTATATATTCATATGCATTTCTACTTGCACTTTCTTAAGTTATAGCTGCTTCGTCTTCTTCTTGCCATACTTCGATCATAGCTGACTGTGTATGGCTTCTATTGTCATAGCGTTTTCCAATTTTTGTATGAACTTTTTCATCTTCAGATGTTGGCATTTGTTACCTTGATTCATAGCTCGTACTTCTCTTCATTTCAGTCAAGTTCATTGTTGCATCTAAATATTTCTTTCTCTTTGCTTAGCATTAACATTTTAATAGATTTCTGCAGCAGCAAAATGCAACTTTTTGTTTACCATCAAACAACAATGGACACGTTTATTCTTATAGCTCTTTCTTTTGTTAAGCTGAGAAAAAGCATTAAGATGCTAATTTCCATTTTTATTGTTTTTGCTTAATTTATACAAGTTTATTATGTTTGTTATATGCAATCTAACGGTGTTTCGTTAAGCTATCGTTATTCCAATGATGACTGATTTTTATTGTTCCACAGCTGTTGGCGTTTTATTGAGATCATTGTTTATGTTATTTTGTTGTTATTTGTTTTGATCAACTCAACGGTAGCTGTTAGCCTTTTGGCGCCTTTCTATTCTTCATATGACCGATCGTTTTTTCGTTTAATAACATTTGTTGATTAATGAGGTAAAATACGGGAGGAAAAAGGAAAAAGCTAATACAAAATTGTGTATGCCGAAATTGAAGAAAACATAGAAAAACAACAAGAAATATTTAGCCTTTATACTAACAAACAATTTCTATATTAGTAAAAGTAAATAGCAGAACTTTTGAACTGATTAAACGCAAGGAAGAGCCTATATAATTTTACAGCAAAATCGGTTTGCTTTTTCAAGCCTTCTTATTTTTAAACGGTTTTATTTAGCTTAAATATGTGTAGCGAGCGTTCTTTAAGAATTTTGTAATTGAAATCTAAGTAACTTCCCGATAAGCTACAAGCTTGAAACATGGAATATAGTTAATAACCCGATGACAATGCAATAAAAAGAAGAAAAAATGTGGCTCATGGATCGATATATTTCAAAACATCGTATTTTTGGTGAAATTTGGCTCATATTTAGAACACATATGTATTACATACAGAAACAGAAATCGCTCTGTGAAAAAATTGCCGCTAGGTGGCGCAAGGATAGAGATATTAAAAAAATCTGATTCGTGGTCCGATTTGGCTCATATTTGGAACACATATTACACACTGAAATGGAAATAGCTTTATGAAATAAAAATTCCCGCTAGGAGCCGCAAGGATTGCGATATTCTCAAAACTTCTATTTGTCGTCCGATTTGGCTCATATTTGTAACACATATTACACACAGGAATAGAAATCTCTTTGTGAAAAAAATCTCGCTAGGTGGCGCAAAGATCGATATGTTCGAAAAACTCGTATTTTTTGGCCAGCTTGGCTCATATTTGGAACAAATATTACATACAGTCCGGGAAAAGTGACATCAAAATACTTTGGAGTTCGAGGAGGAACAAGCAAACGTGGGGCTGAGTCGTAAAGTCTTTGGAAGGACTATATATTGAGGAGTTAGATAGTAACAAATTGTCAGGAAAGAGTCCTTGTAATAATGAGGCACTAAATGAACTAAAAAGAATTTGAAATAATAATAAATAGAATGTGAACAATGATTGCTGTTGAGGTTGTGAAGCTTTCATTAACTTAAATTTACTCAAAAAAGTCCTGAAAATTCTTGGAAAAAAGAAAGCTATGGGATTGATTTTTGATTTACATAAAAAAAATTTCCTCAAATTAATGAAAAAATAAAAAATAAAGCGCGATACCCGCCGAAGAAATTTTAAGCCGAGCTTCTCGTCCAATTTGCGTCACGCTCCTTTTAATTTTTCCTACAAATTGGTGATACGTGACCAAGGATGAGACGGGATGCAAGGCAGATGAATTTTTATTGGGAGGTTTTCATGGCACAACTTTATTCGGAGTGCTTGCTAAATAATTCCGAGGGGCGACCCCGCTTAGAAAAATGTTTCTTCTATTGCAAAAACTTGTTTCTATAATTTTAATATTGCTTTGCCCGGATTGTGAACCCAAGATCTTCGGTGTAGTAGGCGGAGCACGCTACCATCATACGTATGACTAATGAAAAGTTTTATGGATATATCTAAGAAGTTCCTACTTATTACGTTGAAATTTCCCTCAATTCAAAAAAAAAAAAAACTTTTTAGGTAAGTGTTTTGTTCTATAGTGACGTATCGAAAATAGTAATATTCGCACCAATATATTATGCACGTTTAATTTTATTTTTTACTTCTTTTATTTTTCGCTTAGTTATGAAAAGAACATATTTAAAATTCATTATGTATCTACGAAAAAGATTTAACTAGACTCAGAAAAATAAATCACTTACCTAAAATGAAGAAAAATAAAAACATAAATGTAAGGCGCGATAACCTCCTAATTGGTTGTAGGCTGAGTTCATGAAGAAAACATTTCCTAAAAAACTTTGTTTAAAGTGAGGTTAACTTAGGAATTTAAAATTTTTGTATAATTTTTTTTTAATTTGAGAGAAAATTATTCTTCGCTTTTTTCAACAAAGAATATCTGATTGAATATTTCTCACATATTTATATACATTTATTATATATTATATTATATATATATTATTCCCTGAGCCAACACGTAAATGGCTCAGGAAATAAGAGCACTCGACTAAATTTTTTTATATTTTTTAAACAATTTTCTTCTTTATAGGAAATTAATTTTGTGGCCGCCTTGGTGTAATGGTAGCGCACTCCGCCTACTCCCACACAGAAGATCCTGGGCTCACGCACCGGGCAAAGCATCATCAAAATTTTAGAAAAAAAGTTTTTTTAATTAGAAGAAAAAATTTTTTAAGCGGGCTCGCCCCTCGGCAGTTTTTGGAAAGCACTCCGAGTGTATTTCTGCCATGGAAAGCTTCTCAGTGAGAAGTCATCTGCCTTGCAAATGCCGTTCGGAGTCGGCATAAAACAAGTACGCCCCGTCCCAAAAAATTTTAAGAAAAATTAAAAGAAGCACGACGCAAGTTGGAAGAGAAGCTTGGTATAAAATCTATTTGGAAGTTATCGCGCCTTACATTTATTTTATTTTAATTTTTATGGCCAAGGGAAAAACTGTTTTTTTTTTTTTTTTTGTAAGAAAATTCCTTCTCTAAATTAAGAAATTAAGGCAATGATTCCCATGGCTAAATATCATATACTTTTTTTCTCCTTATTTTAATAGCTATTCTCCACGTTTCTAGGAAGTTTTTTTGAGTGTATGTAACAAAGGAATTGACTCAATCAAAATAAACTTAAAACCGAGCTGGTAACAATTTGTTCTATGCCTCTTTCGCATTTGCTAAAAAGTAATTTACGCAGCATGAGATACCAACTTTACATTTTTCACTACTTTCTCAAAAAGCACACTATTGAGCTTTTTATGGACTTTGAAAATAGCTTGTTAATTATTAACTTTCTTATTTTTATTCTATGTACTTACAGATATTTCCAGTGAAAAGAGCTATCAATTTAAACTACAGAAAAGTACTTGATTTGGCACACAGCGATAACTGTGACAGATAAGGTGAAAATATTTTCAATTTCAATGAATAATTTGCAATCAAAAAGGCCACGCAAAATCACCCACATAAATACTTAAACGCACGAACGTCATAAAAAACAATTGAAATGGCAATTAAGTACTGGAATAGACTAAAAGGCAAAGCAGACCAAGGAAAGAAAATTTCATTGCATTAACAAAACGTTTTACTTCATAATCATAATAAGTCTAAGTTGGTGGCACTGATAAAAGTAAAAAATTTTAAACCAAAAGCAAGAAAAAAACATCACTTTGCCGGTCAACATACGCCCTAGTAATCTACCCACTAATTGCCTTACATCGCTGCCAAGTAACGCATTCAACACACAAATACACATTTAGGCACTCCACGCACCAAAGTGCCTCTGCGTGCAACAATTTACAACTGCTCCTGCACACCATCACCGATCACCAATCAACGACGTTGAGTTCAACAGCCGCTTCAAAATTTACCCGTTGACACAGTTTCTTTAACACGTTTTGTTTTGATCAGCTTTTCCGTGTGGTGCGTAAGCGTTAAAACAGCTGAAAGGGTGCTGCTGCGCCTTCACTTCATCTGCAACCGCTTGGTAAGCGGTTAGAAGCCGTTGATTTGTTTTTTTCTTGTTTCTCATTTTAAACGATTTATTATTTCATACTTCACTTCAAGCGTTTTTCAAAACCTTTAGAAGCAAATCAAAATGTTGTGGCGTTTTATGGGATTTATTGTTGCTTTGGCGCTGTTTTGCTCGTTACCCGCACAGTTGGATGCCTTTATAGTTCAGTCAATGGGTAAGTGTGTTTCGCTTAAAAAAATAAACTAATTTTTTTTCACTTAAACAGTATTTAACAGATGTGAAAACAACCGTTAACAAATCATGCACCAAACATGAAGTGTACAAATTTGTCAATTAAAATTCTAGGATCATTAAATTCGTGGTTTGGTTTAAAAAATGCTAAAAATTCCTCTCAACGTGTTTCCCATACTAATTTGTATTTAAATTCACCATTCCTAGACACACCTGCCGAATACTTAACAGTTTTTTTTTTTTTCATTAATAGTATTCGCGAATTAATTCCTACAAATTTATGACTATGAAACGAAGATTTTTAGATATCCGTTCACACCGTGCCACAGTGGTATATTTGCACTCTCCATATACAAAAAACAATAAAAATTTTAAAATCCCAGAAATATGTCAATTTTGCTTTTATAAATTTGTTTTTGACATGTAAAAAATGTGGACTTTGCATCATCTTCATTTTCGTACTTAACTCCCATTCTCAATGAAATAACTGGATTTCCCATTTAATTTTTTTTTTTCTAAAGATACCGATACTTTCCCGTAGCCCATCGCGTATTCAAACCAGACAGGCGAAGTCATTAGTACAACAACAAAACTTTGACGGCCGTCATAATGGAGATATGAATTTTATAGCAGTGGGGTGAAAAAATGTTTGGTACTATTGTGCTACTTTTTTACTACCTTAGTAATGTAATGGACGAAAAAAAGCCAAGCCAAGTATTCAGGTTTATCTAAACGTTTCAAGGGTTAGCCAGAGCTGTTTAAAATAATGTTCTTATAAGCCACAGATTTCATTTGTGCGATCACATAAATCTATAAGCTCTGATTTTTTTAAGCAACTTTGCTGTTAAGCCTCTGCAGCTATATATTTTTACAACAGACACCTCACTCTGCTCAAAAATCCTACCTCTTAACGCTTACGTAGATAAATGTTTATTCCTGGTTTTGAGCAGTGTTATTGGCTTCACCCAAACATACCTGTGGTGCCCTTAAATGAATCCCCTGTACCACAACTGAATTTCTTGCTTTAAGTATTGTTACGAATTACATGAATACTACACTTTCCGTCATAGTTCGATCCTATGGACTGTTGAATAAATAACGCAGATATTTAGTATAGCAAAATGTTATTTATTTACACTAGTTTTTTAGTAGTACCTCACAACTAGTTTACTAGCATACTTAAATTTTGGCGTGTTTAAAATAAAACTGATTCATTATTCCTCAGTTTGCACCGTTTGCCTATTTCTCCTAGGGTTTGGACTTTTCGCGAAGAGCTGCTTATTTATGTATCCTCTATGTTTCTGACATTCAAGTTTGTGTTGTTGTTATATGCGTGTGTATGTGTGAGTAATAAATTCCGCTCTCAGGTGATAATTACATGTATGTATGTGTGGTTGCTTGCTTTGCTCTTATTGTACATTTCAGTTGTCTGAAAAATTTTATACATATGTAAGAGTATTAGTGAGAGCGAGAGCATGATCATTCCAGCAGGAAATTAAAGTTAAAATAGCAACGTGCCTATATTAAAAACACTTTTTGGAAAATTTGATTTTTGATCCAAAAATAGTTTGAAATTTTCCCAAGTCCCTTAACTCATCAAGTTGTAGTCGCTTCGAGGGCTAATCGATTTCCTTACACGTTAATCCACATGAAACTTGGCTTGTAAAAACGGCTTGACACGGCAAATGGCACAAAAATAATGGTGCTCACTCCCTTTAATCATTATATCTCTGAAACTAATACGGGTGCCTCAGCCGGAGAACTGCAAAATGTTCAAAAATATGCATGACTGACTTAAAAAGAAAACATTCATTCATGTTAATTTCTTGACTATTTTGCTAAGTAAATTTAGATAAAGTATATTATTTTTTTGCAGAGCAGAATTTTTTTTGCTTCGTAAAAATAGTGAGTACAGAATGAAACTGCTACAACTTTTGCTAAAATAATATAAAAAAATTCATACTGCTTTTCTTTGTAAATCTTTTAGACCATGAGTTGATTGCGGAAAGACGTCTTAACAGATGCGTTTCCCTTTCCCTATTTCCCACAGGGAGTTTTTACACTTAAGCGACAGCGCACTGTTTATTCGTTGCTGTCTCTCTAACGACTCAACGACGGAGAGTAAAAATACGTTTGAAATATAGCTGGCTCCATTAAGCTATCGCGCTATGAGCACTGCTCTAAAATTACTAAAGCCCCTTACTAAAGTCCCCTAAAACACCATTGCCAACGAACGTAAATAACTGATAGGCTAGCAATAGTTTAACTCTGACAGATCGGCAGCTTAAGCTCAATTTAAACTTCAGTTAAAGTAGAATCAAAATCTGCAGATTAAGTTTAAGCATAGTTTAATTGAGAGAAAGTCCTGGCAAAGCTGACGTATCCATATCCATATAAAACAGCTGTTCTAACCAACCTTGTGGAAATCAATGTAAGTGGTCAATGTTGCCATGGCATAACGCCCTAGCCATAACCATACCATACCCAACCAATTTCATTTTGGTTTTTTATGTATATTTTATTAATTGTTTTGAATACGTTTTTACTAAGAGACTTATTATTTGTGAAATATGCTTGTAATTTTTTGTGTTCTCTTCTTTTTTATAAAAAAGTCATGATTTTTAATTTAAGGCACCATAACTATGACAATAGATATGGTTAAGTAAAATATGGTTATGAATATGGGGTTATGACTATATCAACTTTGCCAATCCCTAAACTAAATTGAACTTGTACTGAAAAACCGGGCCTTAAAAGTAACGAAGAAAAATTAATAATAGGCAACCGTGGAGAATAAAACAGCTATTACGTTTTACAAGCAAAAGATGCGTAACAGATTTAAAGAACCTGAAAACCGAATTGTTGCTCAAGAAATTTATTGATGGATTTCACGCTAATATAAAATTAGGCAATTCATTGAGGTGTCTTTTGTATTCACAATTGAAAGCATTTCGGCAATGGGAGAAAGTTGTAACTAAATAATTGGGAAACAAATCAATTTTTTACAACAAAACTTGTGGGATCGTAACATTGTAAATATGCTTTAATACATTCGGGTGGTTCATATACGGATCCAATTTTTATTTTTATTTTTGGCAGGCCATCATCTCAATTGGTTCTCTATCCTAAGAAATTATTTCGGTATTTTTTTTTTTAATTTTTTCTAAGAATATTTAGAGTTCGCTACAAAGGATTGAATATGATTTGGTCATGCCATGTCTGAAGCATGGTTCTTTTACAGTACTATTTACTAATTTACCTTTTCTAGAAACTATCCACGATTTTTATATCTCAAAATAACTTAGATAATTATTAAGGTTTAAAGTGAAAAAACTACATTAAAAACTTTATTTTCGTTCTTACCTGCTTTATCCGTTCCATCAAATTGTGTTGTGCATGGAAGTTAATTTAAAATATTTAAAACAACCGCATATGTAGTTTAAAATATTTAGTAGCAATTATTAAAGAATTACTGATTTTTTAATGTTGTGTGTAACTTGCAAGAGCGCATTTCTATAATTTCTACGATAAAAGTTCGTGTGCCAGGATAAGCAAATTGTATCTGATTTTTCTATATATTTGTTGTAGAATTTAAATGCTGCCTTGATTTATTCGTTCTTTTTGTGTGTATTACAGGACATAAAATACATATTTACATGCAAATAATTATTAAGATTACACGGTTAGAAATATGAGCTTAATTTTAAACCGTTCATCGGTTAAAGCATTTTGAGAAACTTTTTCGTACTTAATTCAAGACCTCTCAAGTTACTACTGTAATTTGAATTTTTATTCGGTTTCAATGTCAAATTTGTTTGAAAAATAGGTATAAATTCTCAAAACTGGTATAAAACGAAACTAAAAATTATTAAAAAATTAAAATTGTTGACTCTTTTGGGGTTAAAACAAAACTTATAAGTTTAAATTTGTGGCTTTAAATTTTAAATAAAAAATTTCAATTATTTATTCGTTTATGTACTGCTTCAATTTGTAGATTATTATACCCAGCTGTACTTGTTGACAGGGTATTATAACTTTGATTGGATAACCATTGGTTATACAGGTATGAAAGAATCGAGACAGATATAGACAATCAAAATCATCAGTATTAAAAAAAATTTGATTAAGCCATGTCCGCCCGTTAACACGATAAATTGAGCAAATATTGAGATATTTTCACCGAATTCGGTATACGGACTTATCTGTACCCAGAATAGATAGGAATTGAAATCGGACAATAATCACGCCCACTTTATCGATATCGAAAGTTTAGAAAAATGAGATAATTCAAAAACGAATACCGCGGAACTAGTGAAATTTGGTAGGTGGATTGGCTTTATGACGCAAAATATAAATTCCAAAAAAAATCGGAATTTGGGCGCGGCACCACCCACATTTAGAAATAGAAAATTTGGAAGTTTAACAAGTCCTAAATCAAAAGCCGTTAATGATATTACATTGAATTTTGGCAGAGACACTATCTTTACCAAATTATATAGACTGAGTGAAGATAACCAAAATCAGTTAAAGACCACGCACACTTTTTCTATAGGTCTAACCTAAACAAAGTAAAAAAACAGCGTTTGAAGTGCACAGCTGTGTATGTAATGTTCGGTTTCACCTGAATTTAAATTTTCTTACTTGTTTATTCTATTAGTTTCTGTGCCAAATTTCAACGGCTTCTGTTTTATGGCTTGTTAAACTTCAAAATTTTCTTCCTCTAAATGTGTTTTTCCCCGCCCATATTCGAAAATTTATGTTTTGCGTCACAAAACTAATCCAACTACCAAGTTTTATTAGCTTAGCGGTATTCGTTCTTGAATTATCTAGGGAATGAAGTATTACTACATAATCAATTATAATGATTTTTGTAAAAGTTTGACCTTGAGTAGCGACCTCTAAAAACTGTAAAAAAATAAAAAAAAGGAAACGCTATCAATATTTTTGAGTAAATTATGATTTTAGGGGCGCGACGTTAATTTTCTAAAAGTTAAATTATAATTATAAGGATCACCCTAGTGTATATATATATATATATATTCCAAATTGAAATCCACAGTAGCAAACATTCAAATGAATACAAATATACTTATCCAGAAATAACTTTTATGCCACCATTCTATTTAATAGGGCAGAAGCCAAGTGAGTACTAACAGCAGTTATGATGCTTTTCTTCATTCTAACTTCGCATAGACAACTTGTTAATGGTCATTGTGAAAGGTGAAGGGGAAAAGGCCAACCACAGAACTAAAACCAAATGCGACATTTATCATTTGACATTCATGTATAGTAGTTGAAAACATCTGCTTTTGTTTTTATTAAAAAGAAAATTTAAATACTGTTTTATTTTCATTTAATGCTATTTAAACTTTGTCAGTCTTTTACAGATATGAATACTGCCAAGAGTTCCGCTTAAAAAATAAAAAAAAAAAATGTAAGGCGCGATAACCTCCGAAGAGATCTAAGGCCGAGCTTCTCTTCCAATTTGCGTCGTGCTCCTCTTGATTTTCCCTACAAATTGGCCGGAGGGGACCTACATTTTTTATGCCGACTCCGAACGGCATCTGCAAGGCAGATGAGTTTTCACTGAGAGCTTTTCATGGCAGAAATACACCCGGAGCGCTTGCCAAACACTGCCGAGGGGCGACCCCGCTTAGAAAAATTTTCTTCTAATTGAAAAACCTTATTTCTAAAATTTTGATGTTGCTTTGCCCGGGAGTTGAACCCAGGGCATACGGTGTGATAGGCGGAGCACGCTACCATCACACCACGGTTCCGCTTGCTTGGTCATATTATGTCCAGAAAGTACTCCGCACGGTATTCGAATTTGTTTGCAGAGGAAGGGCCAGACTCTCCACTGATTTAGTGATATGTAGGAGGAGGGAGAGTAGAATAAAATATGATTAGATAAAATTTGGATTAAGAAAAAGAAGAAAGCAAGTAAGGAAGTCTAAATTCAGGTGAAACCGAACATTACATACCCAGCTGTATACTTGAAGTGCTGTTGTTGTTTGCTTTGTGTGCTTCATAGTGTTACAAGGCTGTGCAATAACACATATATATATGGTTCTATTCTGAACTAATTTTCTTCGAGTTATAGCTCCCGAAACATAGAAAATTGCTTAGTCATAAAAGGGGCAGTGCTACGTCCATTTTTTAAAATTTGAAGGTTTTCCTATTTATTGTTATAAATCCACTTGGGGAATGAAATACCATTGATATAAAGCTCTTTTTGGCAAAGATATAGCTAATTTTATTCGTCCACGACACTTTTAAAAATCTTTTATATAAAAGTTGGCGTGGTTCTTAACCGATTTCGTCAATTTTTCTTCAAAGCATTCCTTATAGTACAGGCAACCCTTCTGCTGAATTTTGTTACGATAGGTTTAACGATTTTTGATTTATGATTAATAATATTTGTAAAATTGATTTTATGAAAATTATCACAAGTAAGCGGTGCCACGCCCATTTCAAAAATTGTTTTCAAATTTTTATTAAGAGTCTCAATATTAGTCCACACTTCAAATTTCAACATTCTAAGTGTATTATTTACTAAACAATCAGGTCTTTTGTGCTTTCCAAAATGCTATATATATAAAAAGTGGGACGGACGGACGGACATAGGTCAATCAAATTTTTTTTCGATACTGATAATTTTTATATATGGAAATATCTATCCCGATTCCTTTATACCTGTACAACCAACCGATATCCAATCAAAGTTATAATACCCTGTGTACAAGTGCAAAAAAAAAATGTAAGGCGCGATAACCTCCGAAGAGATCTAAGGCCGAGCTTCCCTTCCAATTTACGTCGTGCTCCTGTTGATTTTCCCTACAAATTGGCCGGACGGGACCTACATGTTTTATGCCGACTCCGAACGGCATCTGCAAGGCAAATGAGTTTTAACTGAGAGCTTCTCATGACAGAAATACACCCGGAGCGCTTGCCAAACACTGCCGAGGAGCGATCCCGCTTAGAAAAATGTTCTTCTAATTGAAAAACCTTATTTCTTAAATTTTGATGTAGCTTTTCCCGGGGTGTGAACACAGGGCATACGGTGTGGCAGGCGGAGCACGCTACCATCACACCACGGTGGCCGCCATGTACAAGTACAGCTGGGTATAAAAAATAAAAACACGGAGAAAAACAAGGAGATTGAAAAAAAAATTACGAAAGATTAAATGGGAGAGAGTGCAAACTTGCAAATGTAGGAAAGTTGGGCAGGACACTGTCTGGCGGATCCGTTTGTTTCAGAGGCGGATCCAGACAGATTTTTTTTTTTTTTTTTTTTGGCAGGGGGACTTCGACAGTAATCTGATATTTTCGTAAGCCCTTATCTACTTGACATGTGGTAGCGCCTAGCGATTTTTGTTTTTGATATCCTATTTAACTCAACTGAAAAGCTCCGTAGCCTCAATCGAAACAAAAAGTTGGCATTGCTCATCATTAATCGGCCTATCCTTTTTTTAAAACGGTTTGAACACGAGTTCGGTTACCGTTTTGCACCAAAACATTTGTTGCAGTTTCCTTCTTTCCTTCTGCTTTGGGGTTCGTTTCCGTATCGTTCCAATTTTGGCTCATATTTCTATTTTTCTCGCGTTTAAATTTCGGTCTTCGTTTCGAGTTAACTATTTCCTACGGTTTAAGATAGGTTACGATTTCGTAGCTTAATATTTCATTCGGTTTCGCTTCCGATTACGTACTTCAATATTTCTTTTTCAATCTTGGTTTTGCACTTCAATATTTGCTTTGGAGTCGCTCCTGTTTCCCTTTTGCACTTCAATGTTTGTTTCGAATTTATTTCGGGTTCAATTTCGTAAATCATATTTGTTTCGGTTTGAATTTTGTACTTAAATATTTGTTTTGGTTTCGTAAACCTTTGACAGTAAATCGATAACCCTTCGATAACAAATCGATAAAAAGCTGCAAACTTATTGGTAAACTTCCGACAACAAGTCGATACCACTATCATAGGAAATCGAAGACTTTTCGATAACATATCGATAACTTTTTGATGAATGGTTGATATTATTTCAATAGCAAAACGATAGTTTTTCGTTAACCCTTTGATAATAAGTCGATGTATTTTCCAAAGCAAATTGAGCAGTTTTCAGTAATTTATCAACAAGTTTTCAATAACTAATCAATTACAATTCGATAACAAAATCGATAACACATCGTTACCTTTATTATCCATTGATTTTAAAGTACAAAGCCGCAACAAAATCATCAAGCCGCTTGCCGGCAGCACCTGGGGAAAAGATATAGAAATGTTGCTAACCCCATAGAAAGCAATTGGCCGGCCGCTGATGTGTTACGTGTTACCAGTTTCGTAGCCTGGTCTTAAAAACATATACTGGAAGAGGCCGTAGGCTGAAATCAGAACTGCAATGGGATATCTCTTTATAACCCCCGAACGCCACCTACATAGTGAGGCCAAAGAGCACAACGAAATGCTGAACAGGCAGTTTTTGCTAAACTTTCATAAACCAGGACAACCTAGCAAACAACTTCTTGATATAGCCCTACCTACACAGGGGTTAAGGGAACATCTCCATTAGCACTATGAGGAGATTCGGCAGCTGCCAACACAGCCGCTTGATCCAGACAAGCATAAGAGGCCCTAAGCCAAATAAACACATTATCGGTAAAAGCCTTTGTCTGGATGTGAACGCGGTTATCTGTATACAATATCCTACTCTTTCCGAAGAAGAAATCACAATACCAAAGGAGACGATAGTCACCTGACCCAACTTCTTTCTGGATACTGCAACAGGTTAAAAACTTACTTATCCAGAATCAACCCCGACATACGTAATATATGTCCTGCATGCGATGTGTCCCCATATCCGACCTGCAAAAAAAGTACCAGTACAAGTACAAGTATCAGTACCTCAGTACTTCGAAAAATGAGTACAAGTATCGAAGTACTTGTACTTGAATTGTTGAAGTACAAGTAAAGTACTTGTAAGTACTTTCGAAGTACTTTGATAAGTATTGAACGGGTTTAAAGCGCATCAACCAGCACCCTTATGATCACCTAACTTTGACAAAGTGGTTAAAGAAGAGGTTTGCAGGTATTTTAATGATACATCAATAGATTTCAATATGCTTCAGAGTTATCTCCTTATGAAGGACCTATCACTCAAAATGAATAATCCCTCAGCTTCCTCCGACCCAGTAGAGTTTATTTTCCTTAGCAGGCATTGTTTATAGTCCTGGAAGATAATCAATGACGGACTTTTCGTTTGAAAAGCTAGTACTTATGAAGGCAAACACAAAACTATTTTAATACTGTTAGCTGTTGTACAATTTATATTTATTCAATATGTTGTTTTACTTCTTGTTGCTTCCTAATTTGATATTTACTCATATTTTGATTTTTCATTTATAAATTAGACTGACATATTTTATCAGATAAAGTACTTTCGTGTAATTGCAAGTATTTCGCAAGTATATCTACTTATACTTTCGGATTCGAAGTACAAGTACTGTAGTACTTATATTTTGTACTTAGATTTGAAGTACCGGAGTTATTGTACTTATTTGGTACTAGTACAAGTGTGTACTCAGTACTTTACAGTTCTGCCCCATATGACTCCAACCATCTTTTCAATTGTAATGTGGAACCAACATTTCTAACACCAGTCTCCAATGGTTCGCCCCTATTGAAACTGCCAGTTTCCTTGTACTCCTGTTTTCTATTTAAGTCTTGGTTTCGCAAAGTAAAATATTCCTAGTGGGTTAGACCTTTGTTCCGGTTTAATCCTTAAATATGCAATACATATGTTTAAATAGCTCGTATGTTTTATAGCTAATATCGTATTCAGGACACTTTTTTAAACTTTTGTAAACATAAAATTGCAGCATATTCTTTACAGAAATATTGCTACACTACCAATGCGTTTGAAAAAAATCAAAAAAAAACTTGGTCAGTAATTCTGGCACGTATCTCGAGCACCGTTAATTTAGTAATTTTATGATGCGGCGTGGTAACATCCAACAAAAAAACCTAAATCTAACATCTAAAACACTTTGGCATCGGCTGCCTAATGAGCGTATCGCAATTACTACGAGTTTATGGTGTCAATTACCCGAACGCCTAATCAAAATTTCGCAGCGCATTACGATTTCTATTCATAAATAAAAAATATTTAGTCACACGCTTAGCGCAAGTTTGTGTCTTAAGTCTTTTGTATGAATTTTCAGTTTTGATTGCGATTGCAATGCAGTTTGTTGTAAATGTGCACAGTAATTTGTTTATTACTTATTACCACTGTGTGACAATTTTCATACAATCAGCACAAGATGTCAAAAGGAAAGTCAAAAATTCAATGAGAAAGCGAAGAAGCAAAGCTACGAAAATATTTGTAATTTTGTTTCACACTTGGATTTCTTCCGTTGATCGTAAACTGCCCACAAATCGTAAAAACAAAAAACAAGTAAGGAAGGGACTGTCTTCGACTGTGCCGAAGACTTCATACCTTTCATGAATGGGGCTGAACAATAATCTTATCCCGTTCATGATTTCCAAATAATCGGATGTATAAGATAAGAAATATATAGTGAACA
Organism: Eurosta solidaginis; assembly: GCF_040869045.1. Classification (NCBI taxonomy): domain Eukaryota; kingdom Metazoa; phylum Arthropoda; class Insecta; order Diptera; family Tephritidae; genus Eurosta; species Eurosta solidaginis. Next base: position 245,809,410 of record NC_090320.1, read on the forward strand.
TACCTAAACGATTTTTAAGGTAAATATAAAATAAACAAGTAAGGAAGGCTAAGTTCGGGTGTAACCGAACATTACATACTCAGTTGAGAGCTGTGGAGACAAAGTAAGGGAAATCACTATGTTGTAAAAGGAACCTATGGTAGCCCTGGAATGTGTTTGTATGACATGTGGGACAAGTGAGCCATAGATCTATAGATGGACGCCATTTAGGGATATCGCCATAAAGGTCGACCAGGCCTGATTCGAGAAATTGTTTGCACGATATGGGTATCAAATGAAATGTGTTAATGATAATTCTAAAAGGGAGTGGGCCTAAATTCTATAGGTGGACGTCTTTTCGAGATATCGCCATAAAGGTGGACCAGGGGTGACTCTAGAATTTATTTTGTACGATATGAGTATCAAATGAAAGGTGTTAATGAGTATTTTAAGAGGGCGTGGGCCTTAGTTCTATATGTTGACGCCTTTTCGAGATATCGCCATAAACGTGAACCAGGGGTGACTCTAGAATTTGTTTGTACTATATGGGTATCAAATGAAAGGTGTTAATGAGTATTTTAAAAGGGAGTGGGCCTAAGTTCTATAGGTGGACGCATTTCGGAATATCGTTATAAAAGTGGACCTGGGTTGACTCTAGAATGCGTTTGTACAATATGGGTGTCAAACGAAAAGTGTAATAAGTTTTTAAAAGGGTGTGGGTCTTAGTTCTATAGGTGGACGCCTTTTCGAGATATATCCATAAAGGTAGACCAGGGGTGACTCTAGAATTTGTTTGTACGATATGGGTATCAAATGAAAGGTGTTAATGATATTTTAAAAGGGAGTGGGCCTTAGTTCTATAGGTGGATGCCCTTTCGAGATATCGCCATAAAGGTGGTACAGGGGTGACTCTAGAATTTTTGTGTACAATATGGGTATCAAATGAAAGTTGTTAATGGGTATTTTAAAAGGGTGTGGGCCTTAGTTCCATAGGTGGACGCCTTTTCGAGATATCGCCATAAAGGTGGACCAGGGGTGACTCTAGAATTTGTTTGTACGATATGGGTATCAAATGAAAGGTGTTAATGGGTATTTTAAAAGGGAGTGGGCCTTAGTTCTATAGGCGGATGCCTTTTCGAGATATCGCCATATAGGTGGGCCAGGGGTGACTCTGGAATTTTTTTGTACGATATGGGTATCAACTGAAAGGTGTTAATGATTATTTTAAAAAGGCGTGGGCCTTAGTTCTATAGGTGGATGCCTTTTCGAGATATCGACATGAAGGTGGACCAGGGGTGACTCTAGAATTTGTTTGTACGATATGGGTATCAAATCAAAGGTATTAATGAGGGTTTTAAAAGGGAGTGGTGCTTAGTTGTATATGTGAAGGCGTTTTCGAGATATCTACCAAAATGCGGACCAGGGTGATCCAGAACATCATCTGTCGGGTACCGCTAATTTATTTATATATGTAATACCACGTACAGTATTCCTTCCAAGATTCCAAGGGCTTTTGATTTCGGCCTGGAAAACATTTTCATTTGCTTCTACTTAATATGGTAAGTGTCACACCCATTTTACCAAGTTTTTGTTCTAAAGTTATATTTTGCGTCAATAGACCAATACAATTACCATGTTTCATTCCTTTTTTCGTATTTGGTATATAATTATGGCATTTTTTTCATTTTTCGTAATTTTCGATATCAAAAAAGTGGGCGTGGTCATAGTCGGATTTCGGCCATTTTTTGCACCAATATAAAGTGAGTTCCGATAAGTTCGTGAACTGAGTTTAGTAAAGATATATCGATTTTTGCTCAAGTTATCGTGTTAACGGCCGAGCGGAAGGACAGATGGGACTGTGTATAAAAACTGGGCGTGGCTTCAACCGCTTTCGCCCTTTTTCACAGAAAACAGTTATCGTCCTAGGAGCTAAGCCTCTACCAAATTTCACAAGGATTGGTTATTTTTGTTCGACTTATGGCATTGAAAGCATCCTAGAGACACGCCCATTTTGAAATTTTCTTTTATTTTTGTATTTTGTTGCACCATATCATTATTGGAGTTGAATGTTGGCATAATTTACTTATATGCTGTAAAGATATTAACTTTTCTTTTAAAATTTGAATTTAAAAAAAATTTTTTTTAAAAAGTGGGCGTGGTCGTTCTCCGATTTTGCTAATTTTTATTAAGCAGACATAAAGTAATAAGAGTAACGTTCCTGCCAAATTGCATCATGATATCTTCAACGACTGCCAAATTACAGCTTGCAAAACTTCTAAATTACCTTCATTTAAAAGTGGGCGGTGCCACGCCCATTGTCCAAAATTTTACTAGTTTTCTATTCTGCGTCATAAGCTTAACTCACCTACCAAGTTTCATCGCGTATTTGGTAATGAATTATCGCACTTTTTCGAAATTTTCGATATCGAAAAAGTGGGCGTGTTTATTGCCCGATATCGTTCATTTTAAATAGCGATCTGAGATGAGTGCCCAGGAACCTACATACCAAATTTCATCAAGATTCCTCAAAATTTACTCAAGTTATCGTGTTAACGGACAGACGGACGGACGGACGAACGGACATGGCTCAATCGAATTTTTTTTCGATACTGATGATTTTGATATATGGAAGTCTATATCTATCTCGATTCCTTTATACCTGTACAACCAACCGTTATGCAATCAAAGTTAATATACTCTGTGAGCTCTGCTCAACTGAGTATAAAAATGGCAAAAAACTCCTTATCTGAACGATCGGTTATATGGGATATATATCATATATAGCTCCAATCGAAATGATTTTTACAGGAAATCTTCTATGATATATTAGAATAAATATCAAAAAGTTTAACGTTTTTATATTGGAAATTAAGGGAGAAATTGCCAAAAATCTTTCTATCTGAACGATCGGTTGTATGGGATATATACTATATATAGCTCCGATCAAAGTGAGTTTTTCAGGATATCTTCTATGATATATTAGAATATATATCACCGAGTTTCCCGTTTTTACTTTCTAAATTAGGGGAGAAATGGCCAAAAATCTTTCTATCTGAACGATCGGTTGTATGGGATATAACTATATATAGCTCCGATCAAAGTGATTTTTTCAGGATATCTTCTACGATATCTTAGAATATATATCACCGAGTTTCACGTTTATACTTTCCAAATTGCGGCAGGAATGACCAAAATCGGCTTATCTGAATGATCGGTTGTATGGGAGATATATGTTATAGTGGTCCGATCCTACCGGATTCGACAAATGTCTAATATAATACAAAAATACATCTTTGTGCCAAATTTCATTGAGATATCTCAAAATTTGAGGGACTAGTTTGCGTTCAAACCAACAGACGGACGGACAGACGGACATGGCTATATCAACTCAGTTCGTCGCCCTGATCAATTCGGTATACTTAATGTTGAGTCTATCTTCTATATTTATCAACGTTACAAACATCGGACCAAAGTTAAAATACCATTTCATGTTCATGAAAGGTATAAAAACTAGACAAATCCAAATATCAACATCACCACTATCATTAACAATAACAACGCTCTTTTTAAATTTTTATTTACTTTCGTACGTGCAGCATTCGTTTTCCACGTTCTTGTTGGGCCTCATTGTTGTTGACATGTTTTTTTTTTTTTTTTTTTTTGCTTTTTTGTTGCTTCTTTCAATTGTATACAAATCTTTATTGTCAACGCTTTTCACTATTGTGTCACAGCATTAGCATTTCTCTAAAGTTTTCTATTGTCATTCATTTTCTTGGACATTTGCTTGTTGTTGTTGAGTTCATCACCCTGTTTGTCTGTTTGTGTTTTGTTAGTTCTGTCAACTTTGTTTCAGCAACATTGTACTTAGCCTTCATTGAGCTGATTTGCTTATTGCACTGCCTATGGGAATAAATATTTCACTGATGAAAATCAGCTAGAAACTTAATGAGAGATATCATTGCAAGCGTTGTTAATTTCTTTACTCTTTGGTATTTTCCTTTTTTCTCTAAATAGTTGACTTTATCATGAAGGCAAATTGTTTTTTGATGGATTTGGTAAAACTGGGGCAAAAATTAATTTATATAATTATGGTAAATAACAAAATTATATAGATGGTCACTAGATAAACCGCAGCTGGTCCAGTTCCAATAGGGCTGAACCAAAGGTGTGCTACAGTGAGAGGGGTGTTAAAGGCGCTGGTTCCACATTGCAATTAAAGAGATGGTTGGTATCATGTGGGAACACATTGCAAGCAGGACATACATTATGTGTATCGGGATTGATTTTGGATAGGTAAGAATTTAACCTGTTACAGTATCCAGATCATGGCTGAGCTAGAGTGATGCGCTTCTCCCTAGCGAATGCGGGTGTATTTATCTTTAAGAACGGTATTCCCTAGGGCGATGCCTTTTTGTAGATATCACTGAGGATGTGTTTCGGTTTTTCTTCTACATGCGGCTGTATTCTCAGGTGCCGTATTTCCTCATAATGCTTGCAGAAATTACTTCTTAAGCCCATGGGAGGTGGGGCCTCTATAATCAGATGTCTAATGAGATGCTCAGGTTTCTAGGTATTCAATAAGAACTGTTTGTTCAGCATTTCATTTCAAACCCATTTAATTTTAGTGGTGCTCACCGTGTCCAATATATTCTACCCCTTAGAGCAGAATCGGCTTGACTAGTATCTCATAAGGCCAGTGTATTACTCTTAGCGAGAGCCCCATATCTTGCCGGTAGCCCACGTGCAGCAGTTCAAGACAACAGCGACCTTACTGGCCCTATCTTCCACATTTGATCTCCAGGATAGTTTCTTGTTCAAAATAATACTTAAATATTGCACCATATTAATTAATTCGATGCCACTGCTGTGAGGTCAAGCAATCTCGTGCATCACTCAACCGCATGGTTCAAGACCTTAACGTGATATCCACTTGATAGGTATATTATAAATGAAATTTCCCAACGGCTCAAGCGATGATCGAGCAGCGTCAATGCATCCATGAATATGTTTACCAAACCCCAGCTGCCGACGGCGGACACAACTGTGCGGTTCATTAGACCAGAACTCCTAAAAAAAATCGATTTCACCATCACATTATACGGCTAATATTTTACACTTGGAGAGAGCCTCCAGCTTTTGGCAATTGCTCTATGACTGCAGTACAAAAGGAACTCACACCTTTCAAGCCCTGCCTTCTGCATTAGGTTTCCAAAATAGATTACTTGCAAGAGGCTTCTCACAGTACACTATATCAGAAAGCGCCAGCGATACCAAATTGAGGGTGGTCTAAATTCATGGATATCAATTTTCACTAATATTGAAACTTTTGTCCGTGTATTTGTACACTTCCTTCCGACAAGGTTTGACAGGTCATCAGATTATCAACTTGTGGCGTATCCCTTTTCACTTCTCTTCTAGCCGTCGTTTACCTCCATTCCGAGGTGTTCTCTCATCGCTGCAACAAAGATACTGTCTTAAAAGATAGGAGAGTTTTTTGCTACACGCTTACAATAGATTGCAGTTAAAATGAAAATTACTAAATTACATATCTCGTGCGCGATAATATCTTGCTCACATGATTGACCAGTCAAATTGTAACAAAAACTGCGAAAACAACAACACAAGCTGTGAAGTATTCAAAACAAACAATAACAAAATTACGACGCTGTTGACAATTAAATTATACACTTTTTGAACTCCATATAAAACTCGTCCTAATATCACAAACATTTCTTATATCTACTTATCATTTCCTACTCTTGCTTGTAGTATGTCTGTACCTCCTCCCTTCCAGTGCAACACTAGCGATGTAAACATGCCACTCATGCTCGTGTGCGATAATTATAATGAATGCCTAAGTTAGCTCGTTTTACTTGCGTTTGGTCTACAATACGGCTGATGGGGCTATGGCAATGGCTCGTGTTAGCTATACATTTTGAGGCGTTAACTTGTATTTTCATTGTCACTTTTTAATTTACCACTTACATGCACACACACACACAAACATACAACACACTTTCAACATTTCTCTAGAGGTACAAAATACGCATGCGCGAACTTTACATTCATTCAATTTTAACCGGTTCTTTGCTAATCACATTTACTTTTAATTTTTCGATTATTTTATCACTGATCGCTGCTTGTTTGTTCGTTTTGTCTCATTTCAGGCTGTCATCATAATGGCACTTGGTATGCAGACAGGTCGCTTGTGCCCACCATGGAGAAGTGTCTGACATGCCAATGCCAGAAGAAGACGCTCGTTTGCCGTTTGAAGGTTTGCCCCGAAATGCCAATGCCACCACCTCGTGGTTGCATTGTTGTGCAACAGCGGAACTCTTGTTGTCCATATTTGTCCTGTGCGCGTTTGGAAGCCTTCTATAAGATACCGGCAACACGTCGCATTATCGCTTACTTGGATCACTACGAACGGGAGTCTATTGATCGCGTTGTAAATGATAATATGTTGCAGAGGCGTTCCGATGATTCTGAAGTAGATATGTATGGTGAGTAGACATTTACTTATGCTAGAAATTATTGTACACGCTACAGTGGAGTAAATAGCAAAATTTTCAGAAATAGAAAAGAAAACTCAAATTTGTTGGATTAAGTAATTAGGTTCCCTACAAAAATTGTGCGGCTAACCTAATGAGAAGTGCTTTCCTTTTTTCACTTTTCTCTATATTAGGGTATGATTGATTCCGCCTGGTCCAATCTGGGTACATTTGGAGCTAGTCAAGTACGAAAAATATCTGATCGACAGTACTCGTAATTGTTTATGAAGAGTAGAAAGAGGAGCGGTTCGACAGTATGCCTATTAAGAGGATCACTGCTACATTACCCGTTCAGGTATAAACAATTGGTTTTTCCACAGGAAATATTAAAACAATAGGGATAACTCCACCGAAGGTTTACGTCCTTTCCCATATACAGATCCGGTACGTTCCGGTATAAAGCAACATTATGGTGCTAGTCCGATCATCTCAGGAACCATCGAACCTTTCAGGCCATAACACTCCCTATTCCCTAGTTATTTGAGGAAATTGGGGTCGCCAAAGCCTCGCCTTACTCATTTATGATTCTCATTCCGAATTGATCGTAGACTCGTCGCATTTTTTTCAGGGTTATATTGGGTTTTATTCACTGGTAGCGACCTCGGCACGAGCACAAAGACCCGTTATGCTATGAATTATTTCGGAATCGCTGCGAATCACCGACGGACTTTATAAAAAGACTCGACCTTTGAATGAATTCCCGTGGATTCCCAAGGATTCCGTGACATAATTCTCCAGCTACAGCAAAAAAAGTATGCCAATATGTACCACAAGGAGTTCCATTGATGCATCAGGGCCCAAATCACTAAGACTAGATGAAACATTGTGAACATAAAGCTTCGGCGGGCCGCCTCCCAAGATCGATCTCATTCATCCAGCAACACTTCGTTACACAACAAGGGTTATTTTCCGCCCTGCAGTTGCTTAGCTAAGTCGCGGCCCCTTGCTTAGAGGAGGACCGAAGGCGGTTCATTTGCAGTTCCGTTGTACCCATGTGGGCGAAAAGATCCGCACGATGTTTGCTGTTATGCTGGATTGAAATAATACCAATTATAAAACAGTTCAGGGATAAGCACTTACAAACCATCTTTGAAAGCACCACAGCTGCATTTGGAGCTGTAATAGCCGCTTTACTGTTCAAGAAACAGAATGCGTCCACCAGATCTTTCATTTTGTTGATTTCCGCTTGGAAGATGATGGATAGATCGGGGTGCTTGAACGAGCTGCTTACATAGAGCTTCTGCCAGAAACTCCCTCACCAATCGTTTCTAGCTAATTCAACCCATCGTGTACCACCAGCCTAGTCCACTGCTCTGGATGAATTCCTCCCCACTTCTCTCCAGAAAGAGAAAAAATGTTGAAGCTTGTGAGGGGCGAAGTTGATGTTCTACAGTAGTCAGAATTTTTTGCAGTAAAATCGTAGTTGGTGGGAAATAGGAAGTCTCCGTAGCTGGAAAGTACATATCACAAAGCCTGATCAAGTATGGCTTGTCGACTTCCTTTAATGATAATCTTATTAATATAACACTCAAAATTAGCTTCTAGAAGTATATTTTTTGAAAGAGACACCAAAACGAAGTTTTCCAACTTGAACGAGGCGCTCTTGGCACTTGACGGCATTTCTAGCTATAAAACCCTATGAAGTTTTACCAGAAGGTTCTGTGTTCAAGTCACATAAATTGCAACATTCAAATAATTTAGAAACATTTTTTCTAAACGGGGTCGCCCTTTAGGAATGATGTGGCAAAACCTCCGTTTGAAGGTTCCGTTAGGAGTTGGCTTATCATGTAGATCCCGTGACGCAAAACAGCAAACAGAATAAATACAGTCATGTTGTAGACAATACTCGAGATCTAACTGGCCACCAGATCCTCGCAGGAGATTTCAAAGTAAAATTAGTCGAAAGAGGTGTGGCGCAGACTGGGGAAAGAAATAAAAATGAGCATTTGTTCGGTAAATCGATGACAGGGATTATGAATTAGTTCACCTCTAGTATTCTGCTAGTAATTTGAGAAGGGCGATATGTGTATAAACTTCGACAGCGTTTTCGACGAATAGCACCCCTATTACATGCCCTGAGGTCGGCGGTGACTTCAAGAGGATGCTGCCATCAGCACCATATAGCTGTACTTTTTCCTCCCCTTTCCAATAGATTGTAGTGTACTTCCATCATCCAGTGATCCGGTAATATGCCAGTTCCATTCCCGGATACACCAATGTTATCTAGGATCCACATCAGTGCTATAATAGACTGAGATACCAGCTCCTTTAGCCACTGTTTATAATCTATTTCTACCATCAATAAAGTGCTACTGTCCCGAAGAGCTATGGTCTTTGTTTAACAGACATCGGTCAGCATCTTCTATGACTTTCATTTTCGCCTGGAAGACGGAGAGTTTGTGCAAGTAGATACCGCTGCTTACATTGCCTTTAAGCTTGCAGTCATCCTTTAAGTCTATACTAGACATATCATCCCATTCGTGTCTCTCTGGGACTCGGATAACGTTATTCTTCGGCGGTGGCCCTCAAATACTGACACTGTCAAATCACTCACTTTAACTGTATTACAACTTTCCTGGAGTTTACAAAAGACTTCTTTCTACCCGTAAAAGTTGTAGCATTAAATCGATAGCAATTATAGGTGTATTGTGAGCATATTCCTCTGTTTAACTTACATCGACCAGCATCTTCTATGACTGTTAGTTTCAACTGAAAAATGGAGAGCGAGAGTTTTTTCAAGTGGATACCGTTGCTCATGTTGTGATTAAGCTGCCAGCCATCCTTCAAGGCGGCCATGTACTCAGAGTCTAGAAAAGACATATCATCCCTTTGGGGCCTCTTTGGGATTCGAATAACGTTATTTTTTGGGGATGGTCCCAAATGCTGCCACTGGCAAATCACTCAGCCTAACTGTATTATAACTTGCCTGATGTTTACCAAAGAGGTCTGACCGGAGAAGGCTGAGCCTTACTTCCACAGCCATTATACGTATGTTTTGGGCTTAAAACACAAATATTGAAATGAGTTTTACTCATACCTTTTACTCCATTTTTTCACAAACTGCGCCACTGTAATTATAACTTCCTCACGCTCAAATGTGATGTAATCTTTACTTCATCCTTTCTCCTTTCATTCATTTTTTACAGTTTGTGTCAAGAACGGCACCGTCTACAAATCTGGTTCAGCAATGTCATCATCAAATCTTTGTACTTATTGTTATTGTATTGGTAAGTGAGCGGGGATTGTGATTGTGCGATTACATAAAAGGCGTGGAATTGCTCAGCATTCAAAGATTGTTTGATAAATATATTATTATTCTTCTTCTTCCGTCAGGAGGCACCGAGAAATGCGTCAAACCAAAATGTATGCTACCCGTTGAAGGTTGTAAGCCCATTTTTGTCGATTCCACTTGCTGTCCGGTACGTTACGATTGCACTAGCAAACCAGCAGGAAAATCGTCACAAGAAGTGCGCTACCGTAAAACGTCTAACAAACATTACCTGCGCATGTCACAGCGTTTGCAGCGAAATCGTGGCTGCACTGTTGATCAACAATTCTATGTGGAAGGACAAAAAATGCGCTCCGATCCCGATAAGCCTTGTGACATTTGCTTTTGTATACGTGGTACACGTCGTTGTGCGCCAAAGAAATGCTCACCCGCTCTCAAGAATTGTATACCGGTTGTGCCAAAGGGCCAATGCTGTCCATCCAGTTACGATTGTGGCAGTCAGCGTGCACAAAGCTCACGTCAATTCAATTTATTTTCATTGCTTTTCGGCAAAGAGGATGAACTAAATGGCAATGACACTAAGCGTCTACCACCGATCGAATATCCACCCGATAGACATCCATCAGTGACAGCAGCAGTGACGCATCATCACCAAAATATATTACAAAAGAATGATGAGAAAAGTATTTTGGATACAATACGTGAGGGTTTGGAAATAATCGATGGTAATAATGATGAGATAATGATTTCGGAAAATTTGGCAGACAAATTGCAGACACCTTTAACTAAAGTCGTCATAGAAGGAGACGATGCGACTGATGCGAGTAGCACACAGCCAGTCGCGCAGGATGCGGCATCTACAGAAGTGAGTTTCTTAGACTTGTTGTTAGGAAATGATGAAGATGATGGCGCGTTGTCTACAAAAGTGACGGAAGAAGGTGAACCTGATTTGAAAACGACCACAACGTATGATGGAATTTCATGGGTAGATCTTTTGTTGGGTCCAGATGATGATGTAAATAAGGTGGTGGGCACAACAACAGATGGAAATGGAATGGGGGAGTTGGAGACTACCATAAGCGCTCAATATGAGCCGAGTGCTGAGCATAGTATAGATCGAGTTGATCATGATTTTGGTGGTGATTTGTCTGGTAGCGGTGAGATTGTGGTGGGCGCACAGCAAACAAATGAAACAGTGGAGATGCCGAACATTAAATTTTTAGGGTTAAATGGAGAACTTGAGAAGAAACAAGAATCGAATCACAATATGGAGTACAAAGTGACGAAAACTAATGCAGTTTCTAAAACAAACTCTGTGGAAAGCAGCAGTAAAACAGCCGGAGCTATAAAAGCAGTTGCCAGCTCTACTGCGAGCACGCCAAAGTCAGCAGAAAGCAGAACGGATGCTCCAAAAGTAAGCACCACGAAACCAGAAGAAGTGGAGAGCACAAAAATGAGCGGCACGAAATCAGTGGAGAATACAACGGCGATATCTTCAAAACTAGTGGAAAGTTCTACATCAGATATCACAAAAATAGCAGAGCGGCCGACTGCGAGTAGCATAAAAATATTGAGCTCTGCTAGACCGCGACCAACAATACCTGGTAAAAAAGCGTATGCAACAACAACAAAATCTACATCAGCAACAACAACACAAACTAAACCCAGCACGAAGCTACCGTCAAAGCTGAGCGCTAAGGAAACACCGAGCTTATCAGTGTCTACAAAAAAACCCACGCAAAAACATACGCAATTAAAATTCATGCCCAAAACAACGTACAAACCCAAAGACAAGCTGCACAGGACGACTACAAGTCGTCCACTAAATGACACAGAAACGCAGTTGACAACAAAAGCAACAACACAAACAAACGTGAAAACACCAATCCAGTCAACCACAAATGCGCCGCCTGAAAAGAAGCAAAACGGACTCTTAACAGCTTTGCTAGATGGGCTCTCCGATATGCTGAGCGTGGATAATGTACGCAATAGCACGCAGGCTCGAGTGCCTGAAAAAGCGAACGCAACAGCCTCAACAACAACAGACATAGATGAAAGCACACAAATCACAACAACTTCAAAAACCAAGCCACCACCACCTTCCTTCAAACCGTTGCCGATACTCAACAAACCCACACATATGCGTATCAACTCAAAGATTGCAAATCTCACAATTTCGCCTGAGGCAATGGAAACGAATGTAATGTTAGATGTAACGGTGTTTAAACCACTGCCTGAGCAAGGTGCAAACGTGTCACTGGCAGAGAGTATACAAGAAACTAAGGAGGTTACTGAAATTGCAGTGAATAGCACAGATTCGATACCAACTTCGACAGCGGAAACTGAGGCGTCATCTGGAACTTTGGCGGAAGCAAGCAGCACCACCACCACACCAAAACCTGCACCAATTAGCATTATAAACACCACCAGCATCACTATCATTACACCAAACACCACACTTAAACCACTTATAATCGAAACTAATCCCACCATTTTAGATGCTGATCCTTTCGATGCTAATGCTCAGCCTACGTTACCACCAAGTTTACCAAATTTGAAAATTATACCCTTTCTACCCACCGATGCGGTTAAGGCTGATCGCAATAATTTGCCATACGATTATTATCATGCAAAATCGCCCAACGTAAAAATCGATTATGATCAATATGATGAGGGTAATATGTATCCAGCCATCACCGAGCCACACTTCCCCATCTATCCTGATTTGGTGGATGATAATAAAGCGGAATATATTTATAAATTTAAAGTTGAAGGCCCTTCAGCACCGGTAATGTCATCCTCAGTTGGTGGTGGCAAGTTGGATGGTGCGAATGGTGCAACGGCAGCAGCAGCAGCTTTTGTAAAATATGATTTTAATAGCGCCGAGTTGGAACACAAAGGTTTTTCGCCACCCACTAAAACTGAAGGTGGCTTTGTGCCCAAAGATCCTCTGGTGCTGGGTGAAGATGATGAACTGCACATAGATGCGCTGCCGCCATATGTTGATGCGTCAAATTATCAAGTGACAAAGCATATTATTGATATCAACACAAGTGAGCCACTTAGAGCGAATCTCACAAAAGTTATTGGTGAGTACTTTGAACTTTAAAATTTTGGTCATAGTTGCTTAATAAGTAAGTTCTTCCATCATACTCTTTGTATCATGTTTGGAGAACTGCCTTTGGAGTACCCTTGATTCCGCCTAATTAGTTTTCGGACCCGCTTGAGGTTGGTTCGAACGAGCTTTTGATTAGAGTTTTCCACCACGTGTAGCTTTTTTTAGTCCCAACTGATATTTATACAATTTTTGAGATGAAAATCTTTAAAATCAGGTATGATCCAAAGTGGGAACAAGATCAATCAATAAAGAAGTTAAAGAAAAATTATATCTTTACTTGGATGACTGCTACATGGAGTCTACTTCGTAGACCTACAGCTGACATGCAAAAACTTATAACGGTCCGCCCAGGTCATTGGGCTTCAGATATGCATGGCTAAAATATGAGTGTGGAATACCACACTGCAGAAGTTGTAAAGACGTAACTACCAAAGAGATTGGTGAGCGATTTCTGTGTAAATGCCATCCCTATGAAAGAGCCAATGGTAGTTTCCGGCACGTTTCCGTTTCGAAAATTCTAAGAATTTCTGGTATTCATAAAAGTGGAGTTTAAAAATAGCGGAGAAATGAAAGGACTTTATTTTGATGTGAGTTTGAAAAAAGGATGATGACTTATTTACGAAGGAAGTCTGCCTAAAAAATTTCATCAACGAATTTTTAGCTTTACTCATTTATTTATTATATCTTGTGGAGATTATGGAATCTGAGTTTCAGCGGCGCTGCATCAGAATGTTTGAAATTTATTAATATACTAGAAGACCCGGCAGATGTTGTCCTGCCCTAAATTTGGCCTATCTGCATACATTTTAATAAGCTTTTTCCGTCTGACTCTGCCCTCCCCCTCTTCACTTTTTCCTAATCCTTTTATTCACTCCTCCCTCCGTCTTTTTCGCTTCATCTATCTCCATCTTGGTCTCATTCTATCTCTTTCTCAGTCTCCTTCTCTCTTTTCTCTTCTCTCAATTTCTTCTCATTCTTCTGCATCCCTTATTGCCTGTCCCAGAGGGTGGTATGTATTTTATTCCAGTCCCAGTCCCAGTCCCACTCCGAGTCTCAGTCACAGTCCTAGTCCTAATCCCAATCCCAGTCCGTCTCTGGATAATATATTACTCTGTACTAAAGCACTCATCAACAGCTTTCATTTGATATCCATATTGTATAAACATTCTCTAGGCATTAACTGGCCCACGTTTTGGGCTAAATCTCCAGACCCTAGTCACCCAGGGGTATGAAAATTACCCTCTACACAACTAAAGACTCTCCTGAATAAAAAAAAATGTCATAGTACCTCTAAATCGCGGGCTCCCTCAGAAACCCCCACCCACACCCTCTCGGCGGGCCTGGTGATCTGCTATACTTGATATCATTCGCTATAATATTTTTTATTGATAAGCAGGTTGTTTAAATAAACACCAATCAATAACACGGGAGTATATCCGCACCACCTGAAAATATGAGTGCCACTGCGTATACGTATAAACGTATAAACAAATAAAAAAAATTGCAATAAAATAATATTGCGACTATAAACTGAGATATAACCTATCCTATGTCTCAAGTTAGATCAAACTACACACGGCGTGCAAAACAAATTCAAAATCGGTTCTGTAGTTTAGGAGTCCATCGCGGCCGAAAATGTTGTGACACGAGCTTTTTATATATTAAGATTAATACACCTTTTGAAAAATTAATGAATCATACCCCTACAAGATCTCAAATTTGTTGAGTAAAACATTTATTTTTAAACTTTTTGAATCTCAATCGCTTTACAGTTGTCAGGGGTTTTAAATATAGTAATTTCACATGAATATAAAAACACTTCCAACACAGTGTATAAGGCTTTATTTTCCCAAAGGTAATGCCGCTGTAAAACTATGTACTGCTTTGCTAGGAAACAAGCCTCAGTGCTGTCAGATGCAGGTGCTTCCAAACTGTCCTAATGTATACACAGAAAAAATTGCATCAAGTTCCATTACATGTCAGAAATCAAATGCGTTGTTTTAAAAACAATTAAAATCTGAATGGATTTCAAGCTGCCAAAGAACAAGAGTACTTCGGGCCTTTAATCTCATAGTTCCAGTCCTTTCTGATCTGTGAGTTAAGCAGAAAATGTCGGCCTTCTAACAACTCAATGTAAAAGAAAAAAACTTTCAAACTTTGATGCAAAAATAGAGGAAGAGCTTTGAAAACAATATCAGCTACATGCACATGTTGTTTAGGAGTTCTGGTAACTACGATTAAATATTGACTCTGAGGATAAATTGGTGTATGAGCGATAAAGACACTCCTAGAATGTTTTGGGTAGTGTTAGAGAGAGGTGGAGAACGAAAATTGACACTGCTGATGGCACATCGCCGAAACCGGTTGGTCTCGAAACTAGAGCTTACAATTTCTTCTCGAACACAAGCGAGATTTTAGAGAGCCGAGAAATCGAGAACTCGACTTCTCACTAGATTCTCGTGTCTCCAAGTACTCGTAAATCTTGCGAGCTTCTCGATATTCATACTTAATCGCAGTGTTGGTTTTTTTTTACTTATGACTTTTTTGTTTATTATATTGCTTCAATGATATTTATTTCAAAACATATTTATTATGCATATAATTTTGTTCGCAATATTTTATTTTTCAACGAGACATAAAGAACACGGCTTCTTGCGAGATTCTCGAATCACGAATTACTCGTAAGGCTCGCGAGATTCTCGAATCTCGAATTACTCGTAATACTCGCGATTTTCTCGACTTTCAATTCAGTCGCTGCATTGGCAATATTCGATACATTTCGTGGTTTTTTACTTGTGGTTAAGCGGACATTTTGACCTGTGCTCCAGAAGAAATCGTATGCTCTATATAAAACAGCCAATGAATCGATTAAATTGAATGTCGAGAAGCTCGCGAGCCTTACGAGTAATTCCAGATGCGAGAATCTCATAAGCCTTACGAGTAATTCGAGATTCGAAAATTACACGAGCCATGCTAGTAATTCGAGATTCGAGAATCTCGCGATAAGGCGAGACTCGCGAGAAATCTCTTCTCGAACATGTTCGAGATCTCGTAAGCTCAACTCGAAACCAAATTTGACAAGTGATTACGGAAAATTGTTCCCTTATACATAGTGTTATCGATGTTGATGGTCCTTTGTCGAATATATATCCAGTACGTTGCGATAACAACGCACCATTAAGGTACTATCTCGATCATCTCGGGAATGATTAACATGACCACATTAAACCTTCCCCTAGTTCTTTGAGGACTATGTATGTGTATGATACATTAATATTTGCGACATGACTCGCGTAGGTAAGGTTGACATTTGGATTGGGGAAGCTCTGAAGCTATAAAGCTTTGTATTCGGTGGAACATTGGCTCGCAAACTGTCGCTAGTTAAAAACTCGCAAGCTGTACGATCTCGAGTCAAAATACCTCTTATGATGTAAAGAGTGGCTCAAAAACTATTACTAGTAAAAAACGCTTTAGCTGTTAAATATCGAGTTAAGTGCCTCATTTAGAAAGCTAGGTAATCAAATATTTTCAGTTGAATTTTTTCATATGTCTGAACTCTTCTTCATGTTGCAAAGACAATCGTTTGAATGGTGTTGCATCTGAGGCCAAAAAAGTAACTCACCTACTTTGAAGAAATAAAAGACGAATAAAGATAAATCAGATTCAAGGGGTTGATAAGCGCTAAAGTTATGTTCGGCATGTTTTTAATATAGTTTTTAATTCACTGTGCATTACACCACTCTACCACCACGTTAAGATTTTTAGTTCCAAAAGGAACCTGATTCGACAAGGTCTCGCCTGCTAAATATTGGGACGATGCACAAAAAAAAAATAAACAAATACAAATTCTTAACAAAATTCGCTTAAAACAAGTGAGGTGAACAATTAGGTTGGGGAAACTGTGAAGGTATAAAGCTTTGTATTGCACTTAAAAACCATGATTTCCTATCGTTTAATTTTCACCGGCAAACAAATATCTTTCCGAGTTCTAAGTCACTTCTTTTAGAAACATTTTATCAAGTGTTTGGATATTATTAGTTCCATCATTGAAATGGAGGCTTTCGGTAAGTTAAGATAGGAATTACTCTTTATACCACAAAGGTGGTGAAAGCTTACGACTTTCAAATGATATGGAAATCTTGACAATGCAAACTGTGAAATTATGATGATGTGGCTTTAAAATTGTCCGCACAGTTTGAAAGCCACTTTATGAAACGAAATAAAAAATTTTCAATTTTCTTTGCTTTAACTTCGGATTGCTTGGCGTGATTTACGTGCGGCTTAGAATAAATATAACGAATTGATAAGCAAGTGTTTTTATTTCTCGACAGCTTCCTTGTTCATAGTCTACTAGCAGACCCGGCAGACGTTGTTCTGCCCTAAATTTGGTATATCTGCATACATTTTAATAAGCTTTTTCCGTCTAACTCTGCCCTCGCCCCTCTACACTTTTTCCTAATCTTTGTATTCACTCCTCCCTCCGTATTTTTCGCTTCATCTATCTCCATCTTCGTCTCATTATATCTCTTTCTCAGTCTGCTTCTCTCTTTTCTCTTCTCTCAAGTTCTTCGCATTCTTCTTCATATCTTATTGCCAGTCCCAGAGGGTGGTATGTATTTTGTTCTAGTCCCATTCCGAGTCCCAATCACACTCCGAGTCTCAGTCTCAGTCCCAGTCCTAATCCCAGTCCGTCTCTGGTCTATTTCCCGGAAAAAAGCATCGTAAATACTAATATAGGCAAATTTATATACCAAATTTCAGGCAAATCGAATAGGACGTATGTATATAGGTATGTGGGTATTATTAATTCAGGTCGTTATTTCGGCTTCGCAAGCATATTTATCAGTTTTGCCAGGTTGATGCGACTAAATCGAATATCACAATGAAAATTACTTAAAAGCTCTCATCAACAGCTTTCATTTGATATCCATATTGTATAAACACATTCTAGGGGTGCCCGGGTCCACGTTTTGGCCTATATCTCGAGATCCAACTCACCGATGGGTATGAAAACTACCCTGTACTAAAGCACTCATCAACAGCTTTAATTTGATATCCATATTGTATAAACACATTCTAGGGGTGCCCGGGTCCACGTTTTGGCCTATATCTCGAGACCCTAGCCACAAATAGGTATGAAAACTACCCTGTACTAAAGCACTCACCAACAACTTTCATTTGATATCCATATTGTATAAACACATTCTAGGGGTGCCCGGGTCCACAATTTGTCCTATATCTCGAGACCCTAGTCACCAAAATGTATCCAGGTCCACTTCCCGGAAAAAAATTATCCTACATTTTATTCTAGATATAACGCTACCTACATACGAAATTTCAGGCAAATGGAGCCATATATACAATAGTTTAGAATAAATCGGTCCCTGGTCCACTTCCCGGAAAAAAAATTTCCAAACACTCTCCGGGTTCCTACTAAGTTATCCTGAAAATTTGAATAAAATCGCCGTGGTTCCTACTAACGGGTTCCTACTAAGTTATCCTGAAAATTTGAATAAAATCGCCGTGGTATTTTCGGATTCCATAAGCCTCATACAAACACACAAACATACAAACATACATACATACATCCTATTTTATATATATAGATAACAAATTGAATGAAAGTGTGTAACATGGGTTGGGGGATTTCAGTCGTCCAGCAGGAGAGCAGCATTGTTATGAAATTTCCTTAGTATGTTCAAGAATCAACTGTAGTAGCATCCCCTGCTGCTTAGCACCGTTATAATCTTGTTACCCCTACTACACTGCTTCTCTGCTATGTGCAGGCCATTTCTTCGCTCTACCACTAAATATGTAGGCGGAGTAAGGTGCTCCCCTGCTGAGTTGTTTCTCGGTAGTTGCTCACAATTTTCCGTAGCGCTTTCTCAACTGCTTTTGACCATATGCATATGTGAGGCTCGGCTATTACTTCCCGTTTTGCCTTTCAGTACAATGCCACCGTCTACGGTAAAGTTGCTTCTACACAACGCTCTTCCCACCTCTGCTCGAAATCTGAAAT
Source organism: Eurosta solidaginis (assembly GCF_040869045.1). Taxonomy (NCBI): domain Eukaryota; kingdom Metazoa; phylum Arthropoda; class Insecta; order Diptera; family Tephritidae; genus Eurosta; species Eurosta solidaginis. Next base: position 245,828,306 of record NC_090320.1, read on the forward strand.
ACTATCAGTTGTCTACTGCCTCACCCGTCGCAGTCAAAAAATCCAAACGCTATCTCGCGATATTACTTTTTTGGCACGGTAAGCTTTAGAAAGTGCCTAGCCTACATTCCGTTAATATACGGAAGACAATCACACTCTGCTTAAGCCCTTGCTACTGCTACTGCAAGACATGTACTAATTTTTTTCCATCTTTCACAGAAATCACAACTCCCGACCCATTCAAGGACGTCATCAGAACCGAACCACCACCTGATCTAACATCGCTTATTGAAGACAAAGAAAAAATTATTGCTCAAAACCCTGCACAACAACAACCAATTAAGCGCTTTGATGACGTAGACAATTTAAGCCATACGGTGATACACATAACAACTGCTGAACCGCAGACCTCCCAAATGGTTCACAATGAATTAACTCTTAAGACAACAATGAGATTGAAAGATCCCGAAGAAGCGCCACCGAAAAAGGAAGAACACAAAAATACAATATCATCATTTTTAGACTTACTCTTAGGCGATGGCGAACCGGATTTGATTGAAGGATTGACCGAAGTTAATGTAACCGTGGGCGCTACGCCAGTGCCACCATTCAAAGCCTTGCCAGAAGAACTGCCACAGGCAGTGGTGACGTTAATACCGAATCTCATAACAACAACAACAACGGCAATACCGAAAACAACAGCCACTAGTACAACAACAAAGAGGACAACAACAACAAGTCCTACAACGACGATAAAAGCAAGCACAACAACAAAGAAACCATATGCATCGACAATTTATGCAAACTCAGCAACTTCTTTGGCTGCTTTAAACCACAAATTAAATGCGACCGCTGTTGGCGCAACAAGATTTAGGCCTAAGCCGAAAACGCCGGCAGGACACAGATACAATACAACAACAAAAATAGCAACGACTACAAAGCCAAAGATTACACGGCCAAAATTGAGTTTGTTACGGCGTCAGACGACAAAAATTCCAACTGTATTAGGCACAAGCTATAAACGTTACAATAGCAACAAAACAACAACAGTGACCACCACTACAACAACCATCGCACCGTCTGTGTCACTAACAACTACAACAACAACACTGCGTCCACAACCGCCCACAGCGAAACCTTTACTACGTTCACCTTTTGATACGTTGCCCTTTATGGATGCCAGCTTCGATGTGAAACGCACTACCGTACGTCCATTTGTGGTTGGCCAACATGCGGAAGTCGATATGCTAGGTTTGATGGATTATAAGCATTCATCGAATCATTTTGAAGGATTAGAGGCAGCGCACGAAAGTTTTCCACCGAGCGGCCCAACGTTGACACCAACGACAACTACGACAACAACAACAAGTGTACCACTAGTACAAAGAGATATTGAACAAATAATTTCAGCAGCAAATGTGGCACCACAAATGTTAGATGCTAGCGCAGCAGGCGCTGTCACAACTACAACAACCTCTGTTGAGGTGCAACACAGCGCTTCGAATAGCTTAATTGATCCGGCGGGTGTGCTAAAGCTGGCCGGCTGTAATATCTACGGGCGTATGTATCGTGTAGGACGCATCATATTGGAATTGTCCAGTCCGTGTTTGGAGTGCAAATGTACTGAAGTAGGCGTGAAGTGTGGCCAATTGGACTGTTAGTTAGGTTAAAAGTACATACATATACTTACTTAAATATTTACTTGTAGTAGTTTAGAGTTAGTAGAATTAAGATTGATTATTTTGTAGTGGAGCGCATGCGTAGTGCAGTAAAATGTGTTCAATATTCTTACTTCGATTGACGAATGGCGCCTGATTAGGGACCATAATGCTGATGGTTGAAAAAAAAATTGTTTTCTGCATTTTGCGAAACTCAAAATTTATTTTGGTAATTGAAATAAACTGAGAGTTAGAAAAATATTTAAAAAAAAAAATGCGCTGAACCTGAAGCTTTTATAAAGCAGAGTAATTTTTTGGCTTGGGTAAGTTTTTGTGTCCGGTACTTTTTTAGAACTTTTTCAGATCCATGTAATTTTTGAAAACCGGTTAGTTTTTAGAACCAGGTACATTTTTAGAACCGGGTACTTTTTAAAAGCCGTAGTATTTCTTTAGTGATGGGATATACTAACAGTAATTATTACGCCACCTGCACTGCGATTTTTATTTAGATCTATTATGCTTACCTCTCAGCCTATAATTGTATGTGAATGCTTTTTATGTATAGAGATACGTCAAGTGGTTTACTCCATATCAAGAAAGAACTAAGAGTCACTTCACCTAGAGGGGAGAGACACTGTCTTTCCAGAACGTCGCATTCGCAGAGAATGTGGACCGGCGTTTCATCCTCAAGCTCACAAAAGCTACAGATGTGTGTATCGGATAGATCTGACGTAGTTAGGTAATATCGTAGACTACAGTTTTCCATACAGTACCCTGTGAGAGTTCTTAGCTCCTATCTGCTTAGATTAATTAGTTTGCTGGTACTCTTATTGCTGAGAGCATAAACTATTCGGCCTGTCCTTGCCTCGTGCGTTTAATCCAGTGTGGTCTGAGCTACTCTGTTTCCCCAGATACTTATCTTTCCCCTAGTGTCTGCCTTTGTAAGTCCACAGAAGGGCTCTGAACCATAAAAAGTTGTTATAGCAGTTTTTGGCCCTCAGATCATTTAGAACTCCAGGGCTTACACGCAAAGAAATAATTGTTTAGGACTGCAAGTCACGTAAGGCTGCCTAGCTGTCTGATATAATGACGTTATTCCTCAAGGATAAGCCTCTTCTTAGACATTATGTACCGCAAACTTCTATTGCTTGGATTTCTGCCTGAAATCTGCTGGGCTGCATCGCATTAGTATCGATTTCTTGAATTTCGGCCCATAGAAGTCAACTGCCGCTTTTCTACAAAGCCACTAGCTCTTAGGAGATTTACACACTCACGAACTACAAACGAAACTAATACACTCAGAGCAAAAATCGTTCTAAAAAGAACGAAGCAAGTTCAAAATTAAAAACATTCGTTAACAAAAGTCTGCTAAGTACGTCTTTTCGTAACTCGTGATCGATGTGGTTGTTTTAAGAACAGTTTTTGCAAGCACACCGTTCATGTTTAATGACCAGTTTGGTATTGATGTGTGAACCTTCTGTTCTCATTTCAAGCACTACTTGGACTTGCTTTAAGATTTTTCGTTCTCATGCTTCGAGAACGACTTTTTGTCGATTTAATAGTTTTCGTTCTCGGTTCAAGAACGGTCTGTGCTTGATCATTGATGGGAGGGGAAATTATTTTTCAAAAGGTACCCATTTATTTTTTTATTGATAATAATTTGTTTGTCATAAATAAAAAATATTTATAACAAAAAATTTTTATTAAAGTCAAAAAGTAAATATGCAAATATGCATTTTTCCTATATTTCCCTTATTGGGAAATTATTCTTATGAACATGAAAAGCTTAAATTGAGTCCGGTGGTTCTGGATTTTAGAACGTTGTTTTTCTCTGAGTGTAAAAGCGTGTCAGAAAACGGAATTTGGATCAGAGAAGGAAAACACTGTTAACGCATTTTTTGTATTATTTTCTATATTTATTTTAGAGGAGAACTTTTCCCTCCATAATTTAGATATTATATGTTGTCCGTTATTGTTATATGGTGCCTGAAACGGCGAGCATCCCGTACAGTCTTTGAAAAATTAAACTGCTCCTTTAACACCTAGGTAGAAGAGTTCCATCCGAGCAACATATAGTATAATATAAACAAAATATACCTATATATCATTTTTTTTAGAAAATTGGGAGATGTTACATATATATTTGTACCAAAAACCTCTATAATAGTATTTTTGACAATACTGCACGTGAAACTTATCTTACTACATTTTAAGTATCTATGTTTGAGACTTAAATTTTCCTATCCGAAAAATGGCTTTAACCGAATGCTTTGGCTCCCAAGGCCATCCATATCTTTGTTCAATACAGAGTTAGCATATACAATTTTTTCGCATAGCAGTTTGGTTACTATGATATCTTCTATTTAATAATTACATTGTACAATAGGGAATTTGCAACAAAGTAACCAAGATGGTTTTTTGAAGGTGACTTAGCATAGAGTAATTTTTGCGAACAGACTTATAGCCCAGGAACATGTTGCTAAAGATTTTTTCGAAATTTTCTTTTTTAGTGTTGAAAAACGTTGGAAGGACCAATAGTGGAGCATTGAAGTGTTAGTATGAAATCTTAAGCAATATTATATTCTGGGACAGCAAAGTTGAAACTCTTTCAAATTTTTTACAACTTGACACAAGACCCCTTGGCATCCCTAACATTGAGTAAAAAGTATCTCCAGCGAAAATAATATACATACATATACGAAGTCCGTTCTATAAAAATTACCGTTATTACTCTGTTTCAAGAAAAAATTCAAATTTTTTTGCACTGTGTTATCATTGTTTCGTAACTTTTATGTTATTTTCTAATGGTCGCAAACATATATTTATTTAGATAAATTTATTATATTATAATCATATAAGTTTATTCATTCTTTTTGTAATCACGTGAAAATGTTTGAAAGTATTCTAGTTTACTCGGCATAATAATATGTAAGATGTAAATTTTGATAAGTGAAATATTTATAAAATAGTATTAATATTAGAGAAAAATAATATAAAATATTGCTCAGTTCATTATCAATAAAGTTTTAATTTAAAATAAAAATGTTTAAAAACAAAACATAAGTTTGAAAAACTTCTTTACTGACTTTTACCTACCTCAGTCAGCAACACAAATCGATCAGTAAAAACCACCCTCGGTTTTGAATGAACACACAGCACATACAAATAAATATACTTAAACATCCACTTTGACAATATGTGCTCATGTACCTAGGGACTATAAATACAAGAGAAACGACAAAAACAGGTCAGAACGAAAATCGACACTGATGATGGCACAACGCCAAACCGGTTTGCTTTGAAACAAAATTTGACAAGAGATGACGGAACATCGTTCCAATATACATTAGTACGAATTCTTAAAGATAACTTATATTATGAATACCTTTCATGAATAGAGCAGAACCATTATGTGTTGAAACTTGAAAAATTCATAAAGTCTGAATAAACAGTTGTATGGGATATATGTATATTATATACGACCGATCTTACCGACGTTTCATACAACAATATATGCCTTAAATGTAAAGACCCTGTGAAATTTGCAAGCTTCTAGATGTTAAAATGAAGTAGATGTTCACTTAACTTCTTAACACACTTAAGTACATGTATACATTAAAGTAAGTAGCCACACATACACATAACCAGCAGCTTGAAACAGAGATATTGCTTCACCTACACATATGTAGTCAGCAGATAAGAGCGAAGAAGAAAGAGCAGCATATTTTACTCACACATAAATATACATATAGCTAGAAGAAAAACAAACTACAGATAATCAAATATATAGCATAATAACCAAGTATGAGCTACAGCTGGCATGTTCGTGAAAAGTATAGACCTTAGGAGAAATAAGTGAACGAGGCTAAGTGAGAGTATAAAAGCAGCGCGGTTTGATTTTAACATGCTTTAGCGCAGTATGCGAGTATTGTAATTGTACCACCAAAGTAGTCTTAAAAAAAAATATTGCTATACTGAATATTTGAGTTATTTATTCGACAGTTCAGGATTCGAATGTTAACAGCAGCAGCAAAATAATCAGAAATTTCCCAAAATTCGTTACAATATATAACCGATCTTGAAAATGTTTTCAGGCAAAAATGAAGGCCTTAAATGTAATCCTCCTGTGCAATTTCAATATTCTAATTGTTAAAATGAGGAATAAAAGACAAAGAAAACTCTTTTTCTAAAAATCGGTGTATGGGGGATATATGCTATGGTTCGATCCGGTCGGTTGCGACAAATGATTAATCGGATATCCAAATATACCAACTTATCAAATTTCAACAAGATATGTCAAAAATTGAGGGATTAGTTTGCGTTCTAACGGACAGACAGATGGGCAGACAGACAGACGGACATGGCTAAATCAACTCGGCTCGATATACTGAAATGATAAAGATGACGAACTTATATCAGATTTAGCCACGCCGGTCTGTCCTTCTATCTATCTGTATGTATATTTGGGTCTGGGTGTATTTGGGTGGTGTCTGATTTATCATTTGTCGTAACGAAACCGATCGGACCACTATAGCATATATCTTCCATACAAATGATTTTTCAGATAAGAGGATTTTCGCCATTTCTTCTTCATTTTAAAAGCAGCTTAAAACTTCACATGATGATTACATATACATAAGGCATATATTGTTGCCTGGAAAAATTGTCGAAATCGGTCAAATATGTAAAATATATCTAACACAGCCGATTACTCAGATTAAGATTTTTTTTCAGCTCCATTGGTGAACAGTATAAGGTCTGTTCAGCGTAACCGAAGACAGTTCTGTCCTTACTTGTTCTCTTTCTCTTCATGTGAACGGAGCCATGCGTAAGAGGTAATCGCCATATAAAAAGCAAAAGTCAAACATTCATAAGTTAATACTTTCACCATTTCGGGAAGCCAACTAAGTATATAGCTAGGGAATAATTAAAAAATTGTATTTGAATATCATACTAATAATAGACTTTAAATTTTAAAAATCGTGTTTATCATTTAAGCAAATTGCACAAACGAAATTAATGGCATATTTACACGTGTTTTCGGAGGTATTTGTAATTAAAGCGCTACGACTCCATAATAGTGAAGACATAAGCGCCTATAAGTACATGCACAAATTGTCAATACATGACATCCGATTTTAGAAACCCCTTATTTAGATTCCACCATAGAGTAAAAATCCCAAACACAGTCCAACTAAGCCGCCAGCAATGTGCGCTTCTATACAAATACGTGGATTTTGATTATCATTGACGAAGTAATGAAAAGCTGTGACGCCAATATCACTGATGCACAAAATCACTAATGCCAGAGTACGCAAATAACAATGAGATAATTGGGGAAAATTCTAAAGGAAAAAAATTTTAAATTTTCTAATAAATTGCTTTAAACATCTCATAAAACTTACCTTCCACATATGTGGCAGATGGCTTGTCAAAAGCGCATATACACAAGCCGAAGCGCCTAGCAGTGAAAGTCCAGGCTGCAAATAAGCGATAGTCAACGAGCCAACAATCCCACCAACAATGTAAATCAAAGCAACTTGCCAATGACCTTGCTCATTCTCCAGACAAAAACCGATAATGCACTGTAAACGTTTCAAACGTTAGAGAATAAGAAAGTGTAGGGAATAAATTAACCTAAAAAGAGCGCTAAATTCAGCCTGCTACTAATGATGTCTGATCATACTTAGGTTAGGCTAGGTAAAACTGCCCGGTCATACTTACTTGTAGCAAAATATTCAAAAGCAAATGTATGAGATCAGAATGTAATAGCGTGTAAGAGAAGTAGCGCCAATACTCGTAGGAATGCTCGGGTATATAAATGAGACGTTGATAAATGCAATCATTGGCGATGAAATAGAGAGAGATCTGTAGATTTAGAACGCAAAAGGGGAAATGATTATTAACTTAATTATGAAAATCTAAAACTTCTGCAATCGTTAAAGCTAGTGGGAGCGGAGTTTCCGTGGGCTTGGGAGTGGCAGTGAGAGGGAGAGAAAAAAAAATTGAGGACGAGGTAGCCGAACAGTATAGAGGGAGAAGTGCAGCTCACTTTTTGAATGTAGGCAAACCAAATTTAGTGAAATGTAGAGGGTGATAGAGCAACGTATGTTTTTTGGAGATCGTCATCCTCACAAAGAGACTCATCCCCACTATCAGATATAATACAGTTGAGGACCAGCCAAATAGAAACACTCACTTCATGGAAATATCTGGGCATGCAGGCAGGCAGTAAGCTCACCTTCTCGGATCACATCCGTGGAGCCTGCGAAAGTGGTGCATACAAAATTGATTAATGACAAATACAGGTGGTCCAAAATAATGTACAAGGGAACAGATAGCATCAGCCTCTGATTCTATACACTTTAGCGGTGCAGAAACTGAGCGTATGCAATCAAATACCGGAAGAACCTAACCGCCCTCGCATCGGTAATACGCAGAAAGGCGCTGCTCAGCTTACCTTACGGTATCGGCTGAAGCTGTCATGGTCGTTCTGGAAATCATACCAATATATCTTATCACTGAGGAATGAAAAGCAATATACGACTGTCATACGAATTGATTCTGGCAAAAATAGTGGAGCAACAGTAACCGTAGAAAAGTGGACCAGTGAACTATTTTCTGAACTGAGCCCATGGTTGAACCAACCACACGGAGAGTTGACTTTTACCTGACATGGTTACTTCTGCAAATATCTCCACAGAATGTGTAAGGTTGAAAGCCAAAATTACCTGTTCTGGGGAAAATTATACGATTTACACTACACCTTCTTCGAATGTGAGCACTTCGCCGAACAACGAAGGAGGATAGAAGTGATAAATGGTTACCTACCTCCAGGCAATGTTATCGATAATATTACCTGCTGAAGCGACAGATGGGATACTGTCAGCACATTTGTGAGGCATATATTTCTCAGTAAATAATCAAATGAATGCTTAGCCCATTAGTGCGAGAGTAGCCATGGAGCTCGCCTGGCACGTACCTGTACCCGAAGTATTGCCAAATCCGGTGCCAAGTTCGGGGAATTGCACGAGCTGTGGGAGGTTAGATTTTAGTGGGTAGCCGTTCATGTAAGAAGGTAGTCTCGCAGTGAGTATTAAAAATCTCGGTCATTGTATAAAATATTTCCTCTTCGACAAAACTCAAACGATATGAAAAACAAAATTTTATGTCGTATTTAATTTTATGTTATGTTATTTTATTTTATGTTATGTTATGTTATGTTATGCTATATTATGTTATGTTATGCTATATTATGTTGTGTTATGTTATGCTATGTTGTGTTATGTTTTGTTATATTATGTTATGGTTTGCATTTTATGTTATGTAAACATCATGTTAAATCGGCTTATGGTTTGACATAGCTTTTACGCTTTGTTTTACAATAATAAAAAGATAAAATGATGAATATGAAAGCGAAGATTAATACAGAAAAAACTAGTAAGAAATAGGGAAAAGATGCAATATCATTATGTATGCAAATTTTTACGATCTTTTTTGCCAGCGTCGATATATACCCTCTTCGAACCAAACCAAATTTATCTTGCTTAAAATATACCTCAAACTAAAGTACAGTGCAATTTTCTCATGTTTTGCTTTCAACATTTTTGCAACTTAATTCCATTCAATCCCAATTTGGTTAAACTATGTTACGAAATACGAAAACCACAAAATAATCACAGCATCGATTAAGTCATATGCATATATATATTGATATTTGTGTAGGTACCTACAAACATACGCACAATCTAATATAAATTACATTTCCCTCCAAGAAACTCGAGTACTTAGACCTCGCTAGTGAAGAGTGCTCCATAAAGATCAATAAGTCGCTACTACACAATTTTATACAATTCGCTGCCCAAGGACAAAACTTTTTACTCCAGCTTTACGGAATATGTACTCTTATTCTTAAAGAAATTACATTCTTAGTGTATATGTAGCACATGAGGAATACCCTGTATAGGGGTTTTATGCAAACAAAGGATAAGAGTTTATACGTCATTTTCCATATTTTATTCATACATAAATATGTACAGCGATATCGGTCCATTTGGAAGAGATTGATATCACTTGAGGCCAATTTTGGAATTTCTTTGGCATTTGTATTGCGAAAGTTGAAGCAACTTAAACAAAACATAGAAAATTGTTGATTCAATGAAAAGAAAATAATACATTCAACTGACTTTACTAAAGTTCAGTAGAGTTAACGATCCCTTAAATACCCGCGATTAGCGTAGATATAGATATTATTTTGGTACACTACTACCCCAAAGTGGAGCACTTCTTAGGTACTCCTCTATGTATATGACAGAAATAAATCACATGGTGCATTAAAGTGATTTTGTGAATTCTGCACACATTCATACAAAAGACTACACTGATGTTTCGCTACAATTAAAGACAACAGCGCCACCACTTCCAAAGTTAATTTTTTTGTAATTTTTTTTTTTTTTTTTTTGATTAAATGTGTCATTATTAATGCGAGCAAATTGACAAATTTTTTTGTTGTAATTAACTGGCTGCTGTTTTATATTAAAACGTACGTTTGACTTAAATGGAAAACAAAAAGTGAAACATGACAAGTGTAACATCTTTTTTCTGTACAATCGATTTCAATTGCAAAATACAAATGTGAACACATTCAAGTGCGCTCATACAACACACAAATGGATGTCGCACTTAATTCGGTTATTTGTTGCTCATACGCCCCAGTGACCTTTTCGAGTGAATTAGTGATTTTGCTAAAAAAAAAATACAATTGACCAGTCTCGAGATCAAAAAAAAAATTTATTAATTTTCCATGTGTGTTTGCATATGGGGCCATTTAGGGACAACTTCGGTATCAAACCGGCATTATTTTCGGGATTAACACGTAACATTTCTGAGAGCATTTCGGTTCAAAGTAGTAGATACTTTCTGTGATAGTTTGGAAAAAGTCAGCGTTTCAAAGTCACAGGTAACAAAAAAGTCTCGAGGGGCAAAAATAATTTGCTCCAAAAGGCAAGAACTAGTAAAAATTTTAATTATTGTAAATTTTTTCAATCATCGGTACAGCGACAAAACTGTTTTAAAAATGTGATTTCCTTTGAAACCAGGGACGAGTTACTTCCGCAATTCGTAATTTTGTATTTTTATAGCGATTTTTGAGAAACGTTTCGGATTTTTTTTTTTCTGGCATGATTTTTGTACTAAAATTCTAAGTTTTCGTGATATATTTGAATCGTTCCAGTAAATTATAATCGATTACGAGAAAAACTAATCGGTTTAGTAAAGTCACGACTGATCACAAAGTCACCGGTTTATAAAAAAATTACTTTTTACAATATAAATAACGCTAAAAAGCAAATTTTGAGAAAAAATTGACCAGTGACTTGTATAAAAATTTATCTTTTTTCGAATACAATAACTTTTTAGAACCTATAAAACCGATTTTTTTTTAAACTTTTGTAAAATTATTTTCGGGATTGACTTTTTAAAAACATATCACTTCCGGAAATAATTGCTCCAAAACAGTAACTGCTTTTGAAAAAATTACTTGTGCTTGAAATGTCACTTGTTCAGAAAAATATTAACTGAAAATGTGGTCAGTTGGGAAACGAACAATATTTTTTTAACCGGTGATTTTGCTGCTCTTTTCTTGGTTTTTTCTAAAATTTTTCGGGACTTAGTTGATTTGGAAAATAATTTGTTCCTTCAAACTTCACTCCAAACCAGAAGTTAATGCTCTAGCAAAAAGGCACTTCTTCTTTTCTTTATATTGTGTTGGGATAATTTTGAAAGTTTGTTTCAAATAGCTACGTAATTAGAAAATTTTTTTTTTGAACATATGACTTCTTTTGAAACGAATGACTTTTGAACTGGTGATTTCGTTGTTGTTTTCTGGATTTTTTGCGGAAACATTTGTGAAACAATTTCGAAGCAACTTCGGTACTTTTTAGTGTACTTTTTGAAATGGGTTGAGAATTAAAAAAACGGGTCATTCGTTCCAAAAAAATCATCGATTGAAAATAGCATCACTTTTTCTTAAATTTTTGGGATCATTTTCGAATTGCCTCGGAAGATGAAACTCATTCCAGAAAAAGTAATTAATTCGCTGATTCAAAGCCACTCTTTACAAAAAATTCACGAATGACAGAAAAATTCACTTGTTCTATTTAAGTCCCCGATGCATTAGACGTCCTATTTTCCAAAACAACCAACTGTTAAGAAAGTACTTATTTTAAAATTGTGACTTCTTTTAATACTATTATTATTATTTTTTTTTCGAATCACTGATTTCTAGATTGTTTTTGGGATTTTTTCGAATAATATTCCCATTTTTTCGATACCTGTTGGGATAATCTGGGCAGCGTTGATGGAAGTAATAAGTTCCGGAAAAACGTACCAGTTTCGAAATAAAACACCGAACCGAAACACTGTTAACAAAATCACTAGTGGAAAATTAATTCTTCTTTCTAAAAAGTCACTGAAATTTCCCTTTTGCGTAACAGCTAACGTTTTCGAAAACATTTTTTTTTTTTTTTTTTTGTGAAAATGTGACTTTTCCTTTAACCGGGGACTTTTTTCAGACCAGTGATTTTCATGTTTATTTTGGGATTTCTTGAAGACAATTCAAGATTATTTTGGAACTGCCTTTAGGTATTTGAATGGCTTTGGAAAATAATTGATTCCGGTAAGCTTTACCTTAAAGCCGAATTTAAATCACGGCTTGATAAATAGTGCTTATTCCAAAAAATATATCTGTTCATAACTCGGCATTTTTTTTACACAATTTTTGGGATAATTTTTAAATCGCTTGCCTAAATGGAACTGGTTCCAGAAAAAGTCACGAGTGACAAATAAACCACTTTTCACAAAAAAAAATCACAAATTCAATTTTCCCATAATATCCACGCGTTTTATAAACACTTTTAAAAGCATGACATTGTTGTTGTTGTACCGATAACGTTGCTCCCCGAAGGCTTTAGGGAGTGTTATCGATGTGATGGTCCTTTGCCGGATACAGATCCGGTACGCTCCGGTACCTCAGCACCATTAAGGTGCTAGCCCGACCATCTCGGGAACGATTTATGTGGCCACATTAAACCTTCAGGCCATCCCCTCCCTCCCCACTCCCAAATTCCATGAGGAGCTTTGGGTCGCCAGAGCCTCGTCTGTTAGTGAAACAGGATTCGCCGTGGATAAGTGAGGTTGACAATTGGGTTTGGAGAAGCTATATATTGCGCTGGCAACCTGAAGGGTTGCGCTACACAGCCCCTTGAATCTGGTATTTTAGTCGCCTCTTACGACAGGCATACCTACCGCGGGTATATTCTGACCCCCCAACCCGCTGGGGTCAGCATGCCATTCTTTCAAGTCAGTGACTTTTTGAGACAGTGACTTTTTCTCAAACTAACACGTTTGCGAAATCAGCCAACTTTATTGTACCGGTACTGAAAAAATTCCCTTCTTGTCCTAAATTAACTCCGAAATAGTCTCGAACGCTATCGCGAAATTATCCCGAACTGGTAAAGCACGAGATACTAAAACAATCATGTAATGTTCTGTTCCCGTAGTTATATCGAAAACTTATACCGGCATGATTTATGTTCCGAAAAATTACCCCAGATGGCCTTAACAGTAAACGTTCAAAATCTGAAATAAAATCTTCGGTTGTCGCAAAGAACTCCAAAAAAGTCCCAGGATAAAATTTACATATGTGGTCACCAATGATTACGAGCTGACTTAGTAAATTTTCTGATAATGCCCATCCCTGCTCCCCAGTACATTTTAAGCAGTAAAATCTTATTTCACCTGAATGCCAGACATTATAATAATGAACCAAGATATGCGCCACAAACGTTTTCGTTCCGTTAAATCATCAATGAAAATTTTTGCAATCGGCGCTGTCCCATTTGGCAACAACAATGGTTTAGCTGCTACCATAGTAACATTGTCTTGAGTATGAAGCAACTCCTTATTTTCGATGGCCATAACAATATTAGCGCATTTTGTGCATAACACATTCGCCTTGTTCGTTTGCATTCTTTTCATCAAGATTGGAATGCTTCATTGAACTTCAAATGCCAACTTAATTCGTCAAATCATATCTTATCGGCGCCATAACACACGAGATTTCAGACAATACAACTTTTGATTCAAATTCTTTGTTTATTTATTTTAATATAAACGACGCGTACGCCTACAAAGCTGCCGCACAACTGATTTGAATCAGATCGATTGTTCATTGATCGCCCTGATCGCCCATTGATCAGCGTTAGCAGCAAAAGCGCAAATGATTTTTATTGGCACTATGCCATATGGCTTATGAACGTGCGTATGTATGTTTATTTTGTCCGTAGGTGGGTACTTTTTTGTTTATGAAGGGAATATGAATGTAACGCTATTAAGATTTGGTAGTCAGAGTATTTTGTTTATTTTTCTGCAGCAATTAAGATTTGTTTCCAAGAATCAAAATTGGTTTGCCTTTCAAGGGAATGCAAAAGAATATTATGTAAGAATTGCGTTACTTAATAACCGGCTAGCCTGGTACTTATCTCTAATGCAGGCAGGCTTTACCGAGTGTGAGACTGCCTTCTTATCATGACGAGCTCCACACTAACATTGAACTTCCGACAGGGCGCTCATTTTTCCGCACCTGGAACCACATTTGACGTTATGTGAGCTCTGTAAGTCCTCTCATGTTACTGAGCCCTGTTTCGCTTCGATAGGAGTATATTCCTAAAGAAGCTGCTAAACATATTCCGTAAGTCATTTTTAAGTTTAAGGTTCATTTTATGAATGACACTTTCTAGCGATAGATCTACAAGTGGCTCTTCGATTCTTCTCTTTTGTTATACAAACTAAATGCATTAGAAGCAAATATGTGGTGTCCAATTAAAAATTGTGTGAACTAGAAGTCGACCTTACATCTAGCCGCTTCGAACATAGCTTCAGCTCAGAGATAAGTTCGGCCTCTGTCATGGACCGTAATGATAACTGCTCGGTATTTTCAGATTTTATTGCATCCGCCTAAATTTCTGTATCACCTCGTGTGCGCAGTCTTTTCCCAAGCCCTTAAATATTGTTCTGAAGAGGTGAGCGTGCTATCTGGTCTAATCCCATTATTTCACTTTTTGGTCCTTAAGATTCATATTAGCAATGATGAGAGTTTGGATGATAGGTATCAGACCCATTATCTCCATCGTTATTTATGGAGGGCACTCATATGAGTCAGTTATGAAGTTATAATTGCCATTTCCGCAGGAACTTTGCCTGTACGTTAAACCTTCCGCCAGCTGGATTTTCTGGTAGAATTTTGGGGCATTATTTGTATCAGCCAACGTCTGAAACTCCTTTCACTCAAGCCGTTCGGCGTAAGGTTTCTTTTCTCTAGAGAGGCATCTGGCAACTGGCTTAATTTCTTCGCAACCGGAGAAACCATCTAGACGGTAAATCTAAAACGAAAAATGATACTGATAAACCTGTTTGTGTTCAAAAAAACTTGAGCAGGAATGACGGAAAATAGTGCCAATATACATCTGGATCAAGCAGTTGACATAAAACAGTTCAGAACAACACAATTGAATAATTAGGAAAAAAGGCTTTAAGTGCGTAGGGGAAGTCAAATATGTGGTAAAGGTAGTCGGTTTGGTATCGTAGAGGTATAGACGAGTTATAAATTCTTTTTTTTTTTATACTCAGCTGAGCAGAGCTCACAGAGTATATTAACTTTGTTCGCATAACGGTAATCCGTAACGGCATAAACTAATCGAGATAGATATATACTTCTATATATCAAAGTGATCTGGGTGAAAAAAGAAATTCATTTAGACATGCCCGTCCGTCCGTCCGTCTGTCCGTCTGTCCGTCCGTCTTTAAACACGATAACTCGAGTAAATTTTGAGGTATCTTGATCAAATTTGGTACGTAGGTTCCTGGGCGCTCATCTCATTTCGCTATTTAAAGCGAACGAAATCGGACTACAACCACGCCCACTTTTTCGATATCGAAAATTTCGAAAACCCGAAAAAGTGCGATAATCCATTAACAAAGACGGATAAAGCGATGAAACTTGGTAGGTGCGTTAACCTTATAAGCGAAATGGAAAATTAGAAAAATTTTGGACAATGGGCGTGGCACCGCCCACTTTTAAAAGAAGGTAATTTAAAAGTTTAGCAGCTGTAATTTGGCAGTCGTTGAAGATATCATGATGAAATTTGGTAGCCACGTTACTCCTATTTTTATATATATGTGCTAAATAAAAATTTGCGAAATCGGATGACGAACACGCCCACTTTTAAAAAAAATTTTTTTAAAGTCAAATTTTAACAAAAAATTTAATATCTAGATTCTATGACGATAACTGTTTTCTGTGAAAATTGGAAAAAATCGGTCGAAGCCACGCCCAGTTTTTATACACAGTCGACCGTCTGTCCTTCCGTTCGGCCGTTAACACGAAAACTTGAGCAAAAATCGATATATCTTTACTAAACTCAGTTCACATACTTATCTAAACTCACTTTGTATTGGTGTAAAAAATGGCCGAAATCCGACTATGACCACGACAACTTTTTCGATATCGAAAGTTACGAAAAATAAAAAAAAAATGCCATAATTCTATACCAAATACGAAAAAAGGCATGAAACATGGTAACTAGATTGGTTTGTTGACGCAAAATATAACTTTAGGAAAAAACTTTGCAAAATGGGTGTGACACCTACCATATTAAATAGAAGAAAATGAAAAAGGTTTGCAGGGCGAAATCAAAAGCCCTTGGAATCTTGGCAGGAATTCTGTTCGTAGTATAACATATATATAAATAAATTATCGGTACCAGAGAGATGATGTTCTGGGTGACCCTGGTCCATATTTGGTCAATATCTCGAAAACTCCTTCACATATACAACTACCACCACTCCCTTTTAAAATACTCATTAACACCTTTCACTTGATACCCATATCGTACAAAAAAATTCTAGAGTCACACCGGGTCCACCTTTATGGCGATATCCCTAAATGGCATCCACCCATAGAACTATGTCCTATGCCCTCTTAAAATACCGTTTAATACGTTCCATTTGATACACATGTCATACAAACACATTCCAGGGTTACCCTAGGCTCATTTTCCTACATGGTGATTTTCCCTTATTTTGTCTCTATAGCTCTCAGCTGAGTATGTTATGTTCGGTTACACCCGAACTTAGCCTTCCTTACTTGTTTTTGAAAAGTTTTCGATTTGTTGTCTAAGAGTTATCGATTTATTACCGAAAAGTTGTCAAGTTCCATCGATAAGTTCTCAAAATCAGTATATTTTTTAGATATATCGATTTATTATCGAAAAATTAGCGATTTCATATTGGATTGTTCCCAATTTTTAAACTCCGTCTTATCGATTTGTTGTCGACGACTCGTCGGTTTGTTATGATGCACATGCCCATAAAATTTCAATACAACAAAGCGACAAATCCCACCAATAACAAGGCGATATGAAAACAGTAGGAAGCCGGCGATTACAAGCCGCTAACAAACTAGTAACTCTGAGATAATTTTGCTACCCCCAGCAAGTTAGGGGGTTAGAATATACCCGCGGTAAGTATGCCTGTCGTAAGAGGCGACTAAAATACCAAATATATTCAAGGGGTTGCCAGCGCAATATATAGCTTCTCCAAACCAATGTTTCATTAACAGCCGAGGCTCTGGTGACCCCGAACTAGGAGGGCGCATGTGGTCATAAAAAATCGTTCCTGAGATGGTCGGGCTTGGTACCGGAACGTACCGGATCTGCATCCGGTGAAGGACCATCAACATCGATAACACTCCCCAAGGCCTTCGGGGTGTGTCCTTGTCGCTACGACAATAACAACAGCAGATAATTTCGCTTTCAGTAATAATCGTATAATAAAACAATAACTTGTCTGTGGCGGCTGTTACCGATGAGAAGCCGACGAAACTCCCTTAAATAGCCCGAAACTATTTGTTTCTGTTAAAGTTACCTCTGTTATTGTTTAACTAAACTCCTGGGTGAACTTTGGTTAGTTTAAAAACATTAGTTTTCAATACGTTTACGAACTTAACAAGCACTTGATACTCACGCCTTCTTTTGCAAACACATGTACAAACACAATTGACGCCTATAAATGAAAATATTTTAATGTGTACCGAAAACACCTTGTGCTTTGATCAATTTGGTACACATTTTATTTTATTAACACTGATTGGAAGTTTTAGATTCAAGCTTGCTTGTATACCTTTAGGCGTAACGATATTTTTCAACATAAAATCAGTTCCTTCTTCCGTTTGACTTGTGGATTGGCTGTGATAGCGAACCGCATGCGAATTAAAGTTGGTAGCATACAATTAGGAGAGAAGCTAAAACTGCTGGCTGCTGGTGTGTGCATACAAAGGTGAAATATCGGAAAATATGCCTTCATACATACGTATATACTGGTGGCCAGTTGGCAAACGTCCATTGGAAATCTTTCACCGTTTATGAGTTAAGGCATGAACTTGGAATGTGTAGGCCATTTATAAATAAAAAGAGAGCCGCAGCTCGACGGGTAATGACCTCATGACATCAAAGGTTGGCATAACTGCCGAAAAGCCATGGACGGCTGCTTCTGCCAAGGGCTTTCAAAGGTTGTTACTGAACTAAATGGCGAAGGTTAGACTACGTAATGAAAGAGGCTCAGTGGAAGAGATGCAAAAGAAGTTAGGATGAGCAGGATATCTCGCAACCGTAGGTAAATATCCTAAGTTATCGCATATACAACTTCTATAAAACTGTCAAGCCGCGTAAAGTCAATATGGTATGAATCGGTTAAGAGTGTAAGGAAGCGCGCTACATAGTTGTGTCAGCGCTACTTGCACAATCGCGCTCATCAATTAGAGCCTACCTCCAATGTTTCTTGCATTTATCCGAGTTATGGTGCAGAAATTTTACTCTAAGTTTGTCAGCTGGAGAAAATTGTAATATTGCTTGATTAACTCACGTCTCTTGTGTAGGCTAGTCAACGTTGATTGACATCGGAATTGGATATACCCCCCAAGAGGTCCAAGTATACTAAGATGTATGTTCTTCAGTATACTAAGATGTATCACATTGACTTCTATTTGACAGTGACTCGTTAAAGTCAATTTCAACATCTTTAAATAAACCAAAATATACTCGATGATTCTGGCAAATTGCCTGCCTTTCATTTCTGTCGAGAAAGACCCTTATCCTACCAGAGGAAGTGTCTGCCCAACATTTGCTAAACTGACAGGAGGCCCATCTACGCATAAGCAGACTATATGTGACTAATACTGAAATATCCTCTACCTGCCAACTTCGACTCGATTTTACTCATTCATACTCATCACATCTTTTGAAAGGCGATTAATGATGGGACAGCCTGAACAAGTTGTCGACAGCAAGCCCCTGACAGAAAACCTCTTCATCTGGCATTCGTTAGAGCCTCGACCCATCCTTTTACCAGCTTACGAGGTCACTGTTCTGGTTGATTTGGGAGGAGGCAGTCAACAAAGGCAGTGGCCTTCGTCTCATGAGCGAATGAAAATGTTGAGTCGTCCAGGGGCAAAAATGCTGGCATGCCCCCAGTAAGAACGCCAACATTTGGGTTATACTTTTTCTTCTCCATGCAGCGGTAAGGACACTCTCCAAAGTTTTGGTGGGTTCTATGGATGTTAATGCTCCTTTGTGGGATATTGGTCCGGGATGTGGCGGTAAAAAGCACCACTGAGGTAATCGCCCCACCATTTTGGGAACAATTTTATATGACTCCATTGAACCTTTTAGGTCATCCCCTCTCCTTCCGTGCAGAGCTGGGGATCACCAAAGGCTTTTATGTTAAATGAACAGGATTTGCCATGGGTAGTGGACATTGAAAAGAGGGTTTGTGAAGCTTAAGTTTACGCTTGCCTCAAAAAGGTTACGTTAGACAACTCTAGAATCCCCATGTGTTAGGTTCATTTTGTCTAGTGTTCTCCAACGGACCCTGCACTCGAGTATCGGCTTGACTACCATATCGTTAAGCCAATCTACTACACATGGCGAGTTGCTAAGTGGCGTAGATTAAGAGTACCGATGGCCTACTTCCTTTACGCACCCGTCCCCGTAGCAATGTGAGGTAACCGAATATCAT
This sequence comes from Eurosta solidaginis, assembly GCF_040869045.1. Classification (NCBI taxonomy): domain Eukaryota; kingdom Metazoa; phylum Arthropoda; class Insecta; order Diptera; family Tephritidae; genus Eurosta; species Eurosta solidaginis. The sequence continues at coordinate 245,848,072 of NC_090320.1, forward strand.
CAAGTTTTTGTTTACAGCTTTCTAGCCAGTATAATTCTAAGATATTTAACCTTTCTTGGAGAAAGAGCGCTACTCACACAATGAAACAGACCTGAAATAGGCCTAAAAAAATTAAATAACTTGTCCCAATACGAATTTGCAGATCAACCAGGTGCCTGGTAGAATTGAAACGAGTCTGATTGGGTGCTGAAATCACGCATTACCGTCATTCTGAAAAACTAGACTAGGGGGTTAAGAACATACCCGCGGCAGGTATGCTTGTAGTAAGAGGAGACTAAAATTCCTAAATAATTCAAGGGGTTGTTTAGCGGAACACATTCAAGGCGATGGCAGCCAATTTATAGATTCTTCAACCCATTTTCAAACTCACATACACGTTGCAAATCCTGTACCTTTAGCAGCCGAGACTCTGGTGACCTCAAGTTCTTCATGGAACTAGGGGTGGGAACGGATGGCCTAGAAGGTTTCATGTGGTCATATTAAATCGTTCACGAAAAGTTCGGGCTTACAACTTACGGGCGCTTGTTACGGTATCTATATTTGTCAAAGGATCAAGCAAAGGAAAGGTGAGGGTCTTGATCGCTGCAACAACAAAAAAAAACTAGATTATCTAGTACGGCTATTCATAGATCTCCTGATGTTTTACAGAAACTGCTTATACGGTAACGAGCCATAGTGTCAACGGAATCGACGTCAATTGCTTCTCTTTTAAACGAGTAATAATGTCAAACTTCATCAAGTAGTTTGCACTGGCATAACGGGTACGATGAGAGCGGCCCCTGCTGATGCACTCAGTGCTTTAGTGTGAATACCTCCCTTTCCTATTCTGATATAGAAAAAGGCAACACTAGGCGCACTAAGGCTTCCAAATATTTGTGAGTTGAAGCAAGGAAATATGATAGGACATATGAAGGTAATAAGAAAATTCATAGAAAATCCCACATTACAACTGCGTGCCGTAATGCCCCTAAGTTCAGAAACTCACTTTGAAGCATCCATGGTGGGCAGAACCCACTGGGAAACAGGGAATCCTTATAATGACCCTGACTCAGAGATCCGGTTCACGGATTTATCGAAATTTGATGACGGAAGAACGAGAGCTGGCATCTATGAGCCGTATTTCAAGAAATCGATATGCAATGGGATGCTACCCCACCACATTTCAGGCAGAAATCCATGCAATAGAAGTTTGCGGTAGAGAATTTCTGCGGAGAGGCTCAACATCGAAGAGCATCTACATTATGTCCGACAGCCAGGCGGCCCTGCGTGCCTCGCAATCCCACACAGTTACATCTAAGCCAGTGGATGATTTTACTGAAGTCCTTAATGAGCGGGGAACCAAAAACGAGGTTTTTGTTAGGATGGATTCCCGGATATCAGGGACATGAAGGTAATGAGTAAAGCAGGGTGCTATAGCAGCATTCTATGGCCCAGAGCCCTTTTGTTGACTTACAAAAGCACATACCAAGGAAGCTATAAGTAACTGGGAAACTAAACAATTCAGACGTCACTGGATTGACTGCCAAGGGCAAAGACAGGCCAAACTGTTTATACTTCCGGTAACGAAAGTAACAGCTAAACTCATTAATCTAAGCACGGAGGACCTAAGAACTCGCACTGCAAACTATGCGTGACACTGCGGTCTACGATATCACCTAAGTAAGTTAAATCTATCCGATACGCAAATTTGTCGTTTCTGTGAGCTGGATGATGAAACGCCGGTTCACATTCTCTGCGAATGCGTCGCTCTGGCTAGGCAGATACTATCCCATCCTGGTGGTGGGACTCTTAATCCCTATGTGATGTGGAACAAAAAGCCGGAAGAGAACCAATGTCAGAGTAATTTTGAAATTAACATCAATGACATTAATTCTTTTAACAAAAGCGAATTAATGTCAAAAATACGCCTCCTTTTTACACAAGAGAAACAATGTCAATTTGGCTTTAATTCCATTGACACTATTTCACTTTACCGCTAATATACACCAGCTCTCAACCTCACCCAGTCTTTCATTTGGCGCAGTTCAAAAACAAAAGCTTCCAATCTTTGTAATCAAAAGCAACCAACTTCTTGGTGCGACCCACAAAAGAAAGTAAACTTGGTTTCACCTGTTCAACCTGTTCAACCTACTCGCCCATATGCATTTTTGATTCATTTAAGCACCTATTCAATCAACACTTTTTTTAATCATCAATGTTTCAGCATGCCCTCACATCGATACCTACAACCGCGTGAAGCGCGCCGAAATCGAAATCGAAACTGAAACTGAATCAAAAGCAAAAAAAAAAAAACAAGTAAGGAAGGCTAAGTTCGGGTGTAACCGAACATTACATACTCAGTTGAGAGCTTACTTACTTATTTACTTAATTGGCGCTTAACCGTCTAAACGGTTATGGCCGTCCAACAAGGCGCGCCAGTCGCTCCTTCGCTCCGCCAACCGGCGCCAATTGGTCACACCAAGGGAGTTTAAATCGTTTTCCACCTGGTCCTTCCAACGGAGTGGGGGCCGCCCTCTACCTCTGCTTCCATAGGCGGGTTCCGATAGAAACACTTTCTTGGCCGGAGCATCATCTTTCATTCGCATAACATGGCCTAGCCAGCGCAGCCGCTGCGTTTTAATCCGCTGGACTATGTTGATGTCTGCGTATAGCTCGTACAGCTCATCATTAAATCTTCTTCGGTACTCGCCATCGCCAACGCATAGAGGTCCATAAATCTTTCGAAGAACTTTTCTCTCGAACACTCCCAAAGCCGCTTCATCTGCTGTTGTCATGGTCCATGCTTCTGCCCCATATAGCAGGACGGGTACGATAAGTGACTTGTAGAGTATGATTTTCGTTCGCCGAGAGAGGACTTTACTTTTCAATTGCCTACCTAGTCCAAAGTAGCATTTATTGGCTGGATTTCAGTGCTGATGTTGTTGCTAATGTTGATGCTGGTTCCCAAATAAACTAAGTCTTTTACTATTTCGAAATTATGGCTGCCAACAGTAGCGTGGTTGCCAAGGCGCATATGCGCTGAATCTTTGCTCGATGACAGCAGGTACTTCGTTTTGTCCTCATTCACCATCAAACCCATCTTTACCGCTTCTTTTTCCAGCTTGGAGTAAGCAGAACTAACAGCGCGGGTGTTTAGGCCGATGATATCAATGTCATCAGCATATGCCAGTAATTGAACGCTTTTATAGTATATTGTTCTAGTGCGGTTAAGTTCTGCAGCTAGTATAATTTTCTCCAGCATCAAATTAAAGAAATCGCACGATAGGGGGTCACCCTGTCTGAAACCTCGTTTAGTTTCGAACGGCTCGGAGAGGTCCTTCCCAATTCTGACTGAGCTGATGGTGTTGCTTAACGTCATTTTGCACAGCCGTATAAGTTTTGCGGGGAAACCAAATTCAGACATAGCGGCATATAGGCAGCTCCTTTTCGTGCTGTCGAAGGCGGCTTTAAAGTCGACGAAGAGGTGATGTGTGTCGATTCTCTTTTCACGGGTTTTTTCCAAGATTTGGCGCATTGTGAAAATTTGGTCGATGGTAGATTTACCAGGTCTGAAGCCGCACTGATAAGGTCCAATCAGCCGGTTCACGGTGGGCTTCAATCTTTCGCACAACACACTTGAAAGGACCTTATATGCGATATTAAGAAGGCTGATTCCACGATAGTTGGTGCATTTTGCAGTATCCCCCTTCTTGTGGACTGGGCAAAGAACACTTAGATTCCAACCGTCGGGCATGCTTTCGTCCGCCCATATTTTGCTAAGAAGCTGCTGCATGCGCCTTACCAACTCCTCGCCGCCGAACTTGAATAGATCCGCAGGCAATCCATCAGCGCCCACGGCCTTGTTGTTTTTCAATCTGGTTATTGCTATTCTAACTTCGTTATAATCGGGCGGGGGGACATATATTCCATCATCATCGATTGCGGGATCGGGTTCTTCATCTCTGCGCGGTGAATTGCTGCCTCCATTTAGGAGAGCAGAGAAGTGTTCCCTCCATAATCTAAGCACTCTCTGGACATCAGTTACAAGGTCGCCGTTTTCATTCCTACAGTAGTTTGCCCCGGTCTTAAAACCTTCCGTCTGTCGCCGTATTTTTTGGTAGAATTTTCGGGCGTTATTCCTGGTGGCTAGCAGCTCAAGCTCCTCGCACTCACGCCTTTCTGCTTCTGCTTTTTTCTTCCTGAAAAGGCGTCTCGCTTCCCTTTTCAACTCACGGTAGCGTTCACACACTCCTCTTATCGCGCTCGCTTTTAACGTAGACCTGTAGGCAGCGTCTTTTCTTTCGGTTGCAACGCGGCACTCTTCATCATACCAGTTGTTTTTTCGTGGCCGCCGGTAACCAATTTTTTCCTCGGCGGCAGTATGAAGTGCTTTGGAGATACGCTCCCACTGCTCCTGTATTCCTTCAGGATGAGTTGTGCCCTCAGAGAGCAGGTGTGAGAGTCGAGTTGCGAAATCATTGGCAGTCTGTTGTGATTGAAGCTTTTCGACGTCTAGCTCTCCCTGTGTTTTTTGTTCCTTGTTTTTAGCCGCGTTGAGGCGGGTGCGTATTTTGGCTGCAACGAGATAATGGTCCGAATCGATGTTAGGTCCTCGGATCGTTCGCACATCTAAAACACTGGAGGCATGCCGTCCATCTATCACAACGTGATCGATCTGATTGCGAGTATTTCGATCAGGAGACAGCCATGTAGCTTGATGTATCTTTTTATGCATGAACCTCGTGCTTGATATGACTATGTTTCGAGCACCGGCAAAGTCAATCAGCCTCAGTCCGTTAGGAGAAGTTTCATTGTGTAGGCTGAACTTTCCGATTGTAGGGCCAAAAACACCTTCTTTGCCCACCCTGGCGTTAAAGTCGCCAAGCACGACTTTTATATCATGACGGGGGCAGCGCTCGTATGTGCGTTCTAATTGTTCATAAAAAGTGTCTTTCACCTCATCGTCTTTCTCCTCTGTCGGCGCATGGGCGCAGATGAATGATATATTAAAAAATTTTGCTTTTATTCGAATAGCGGCGAGACGCTCGTCCACAGGCGTGAACGCCAGCACTTGGCGACAAAGTCTCTCTCCCACCACGAATCCGACGCCGAAACTGCGCTTATTCGCATGGCCACTCCAATATATGTCACAATTTTTGATCTTCTTTCTTCCTTGCTTCGTCCAACGCATTTCTTGGATGGCGGTGATGTCAGATTTTGCTTTGACGAGGACATCAACCAGCCGGGCATCTGCACCAATCCCATTCAGGGAGCGGACGTTCCAGGTGCATGCCCTCAATTCATTGTCCTTCAAACGTTTGCCATGGTCGTCATCAATAGAGAGTGTATTTATCCGAGGCTTGTTGTTATATTTCATTGGAGTATGGTTTTACGTGGCGGGTCCCAAGCCCAGCGCACAACCCGCTCAGCGGGGGTGAAAATATTACTTGGCACGTTTATATAGCGAGCCGCTTGCTCCAAGACAGACGCCCGCTTGCAGCCGCACCTAGAGGTGTACAGACGCTGCCGATGAAATCTCCCCCCCGGCTAGCCCTTAAACCGATTATGTCAGAGTGGCCTAGCCAGATTGTCGCCTTCTCACATTAGCTCACCGCTAAACACCCGTTTGTTTAGCGGCTACCCAGAGGATACTTGGCCGCAAGCGACCGGCAGTAGTGAGCTGCTTGAACCGCATGCAAAAGAATCGCTCTGGCCATTCCCAGGTGAATGGCGGTCAGAAGCTTTCCCACTTTCGTGGACTTCTACACACGGCCCACCCGCCACGGTAACCCTGGAATGTGTTTGTATGGCATGTGTATCAAATGGAAGGTATTAAAGAGTATTTTAAGAGGGAGTGGGCCATAGTTCTATAAGTGGACGCCATTTAAGGATATCGCCATAAAGGTGGACCAGGGCTGACTCAAGAATGCGTTTGTACAATATGGGCATCAAACGAAAGGTGTTAATGAGTATTTTAAAAGGGAGTGGGCCTTAATTCTATAGGTGGACGCCTTTTCGAGATATCGTTATAATGGTAGACCAGGGTTGACTCTATAATGTGTTTGTGCGATATGGGTATGAAATGAATGGTGTTAATGAGTTGTATATGTAAATGCGTTTTCGAGATATCGACCAAAATGTGGACCAGGGTGACCCAGAACATCATCTGTCGCGTACCGCTAATTTATTTATATATGTAATACCACGGACAGTTATCCTTCCAAGATTCCAAAGGCTTTTGATTTCGCCCTGCACAAGTTTTTCATTTTCTTCTACCTAATATGGTAGGTGTCACACCCATTTTACAAAGTTTTTTTCTAAAGTTATATTTTGCGTCAATAGACCAATACAATTACCACGTTTCATCCCTTTTTTCGTATTTGGTATAGAATTATGGCATTTTTTTCATTTTTCGTAATTTTCGATATCGAAAAAGTGGGCGTGGTCATAGTCGGATTTCGGTTATTTTTTATACCAATACATAGTGGGTTCAGATAAGTACGTGAACTGAGTTTAGTAAGGATATATCATTTTTTGCTCTATTTATCGTGTTAACGGCCGAGCGGAAGGACAGACGACAAACTCTGTATAAAAACTGGGCGTGGCTTTAACCGATTTCGCCTTTTTTCACAGAAAATAGTTATCGTCCTAGAATCTAAGCCCCTACCAAATTTCACAATGATTGGTTAATTTTTGTTCGATTTATGGCATTAAAAGTATCCTAGACAAATTAAATGAAAAAGGGGGGAGCCACGATCAATTTGAAATTTTTTTTTATTTTTGTATTTTCTTGCACCATATCATTGCTGGAGTTGAATGTTGACATAATTTATTTATATACTGTAAAGGTATTAAATTTTTTGTTAAAATTTGACTTAAAAAAAAAAATTGTTTTTAAAGTGGGCGTGGTCGTTCTCCGATTTTGTTTATTTTTATTAAGCATATATATAGTAATAGGAGTAACGTTCCTGCCATATTTCATCATGATATCTTCAACGGCTGCCAAATTACAGCTTAGCAAATAAGCTCAACTCACATACCAAGTTTAATCGCTTTATCCGTCTTTGGTAATGAATTATCGCACTTTTTGTGTTTTTCGATATAGAAAAAGTGGGCGTGGTTATAGTCCGATATCGTTCATTTTAAATAGCGATCTGGGATGGACACTCATCCCTACATACCAAATTTCATCACGATACCTCCAAATTTACTCAAGTTATCGTGTTAACGGGCGGACGGACGGACGGATATGGCTCAATTAAATTTTTTTCGATACTGATGACTTTGATATATGGAAGTCTATATCTATCTCGATTCCTTTATACCTGTACAACCAACCGTTATCCAATCAAACTTAATATACTCTGTGAGCTCTGCTCAAGACTAAGTTCGGGTGTAACCGAACATTACATACTCAGTTGAGAGCTATGGAGACAAAATAAGGAAAATCACCATGTAGGAAAATGAACCTAGGGTAACCCTGGAATGTGGTTGTATGACATGTGTATCAAATGGAAGGTATTAAAGAGTATTTCAAGAGAGAGTAGGCCATAGTTCTATGGATGGACGCCATTTAGGGATATCGCCATAAAGGTGGACCAGGGCTGACTCTAGAATTTGTTTATACGATATGGGTATCAAATGAAAGGTGTTACTGAGCATTTTAAGAGGAGAGGGCCTTAGGTCTATCGGTGGACGCCTTTTCGAGATATCGCCATTAAGGTGGGCCAGGGGTGACTCTAGAATGTGTTTGTACGATATGGGTATCAAACGAAAGGTGTTACTGAGCAGTTTAAGAGGGAGTGGGCATTAGGTCTATAGGTGGACGCCTTTTCGAGATACCGCCATTAGGGTGGGCCAGGGGTGACTCTAGAATGTGTTTGTACGATATGAATATCAAATTAAAGGTATTAATGAGGGTTTTAAAAGCGAGTGGCCCTTAGATGTATATGTGAAAGCGTTTTCGCGATATCGACCAAAATGTGGACCAGGGTGATCCAGAAAATCATCTGTCGGGTACTGCTAATTTATTTATATATGCAATACCACGGACAGTATTCCTGCCAAGATTCCAAGGGCTGTTGATTTCGCCTTGTAGAACTTTTTCATTTTCTTCTACTTAATATGGTAGATGTCACACCCATTTTACAAAGTTTTTTCTAAAGTTATATTTTGCGTCAATAAACCAATCCAATTACCATGTTTCATCCCTTTTTTCGTATTTGGAATAGAATTATGGCATTTTTTTCATTTTTCGTAATTTTCGATATCGATAAAGTGGGCGTGGTTTTAGTCGGATTTTGGCCATTTTTTATACCAAGATAAAGTGAGTTCAGGTAAGTACGTGGACTAAGTTTAGTAAAGATATATCGGTTTTTGCTCAAGTTATCGTGTTAACGGCCGAGCGGAAGGACAGACGGTGGACTGTATATAAAAACTGGGCGTGGCAGAAAACAGTTATCGTTATAGAATCTATGCCCTACCAAATTTAAGAAGGATTGGGAAGTTTTTGTTCGACTTATAGCATTAAAAGTATTCTAGACAAACTAAATGAAAATGGGCGGAGCCACGCCCATTTTGAAATTTTCCTTTATTTTTGTATCTTGTTGCATCATATCATTACTGGAGTTGAATTTTGACTTAATTTACTTATATACAATAAAGATATTAAATTTTTTGTAAAAATTTGACTTTTAAAAAATTTTTTTTTAAAAAGTGGGCGTTTTCTTCATCCGATTTTGCTAATTTTTATTTAGCACGTATATACTAATAGTAGTAACGTTCCTGCCAAATTTCATCATGATGTCTTCAACGACTGCCAAATTACAGCTTGCAAAACTTTTAAATTACCTTCTTGTAAAAGTGGGCGATGCCACGCCCATTGTCCAAAATCTTACTAATTTTCTATTCTGCGTCATAACTTCAACCCATCTACCAAGTTTCATCGCTTTATCCGCCTTTGGCAATGAATTATCGCATTTTTTCGATTTTTCGAAATTTTCGATATAGAAAAAGTGGGCGTGGTTATAGTCCGATATCGTTCATTTTAAATAGCGATCTGAGATGAGTACCCAGGAATCTACGTGCCAAATTTCATAAAGATGCCTCAAAATTTACTCAAGTTATCGTGTTAACGGGCAGACGGACGGACGGACGGACATGGCTCAATCAAATTTTTTTTCGATCCTGATGATTTTGATATATGGAAGTCTATATCTATCTCGATTCCTTTATACCTGTACAACCAACCGCTATCCAATCAAAGTTAATATACTCTGTGAGCTCTGCTCAACTGAGTATAAAAAAACAAAATCAAAGGAATACAGATTTAAAACCGAAACTGATGCTGAAACAATTCAATGCAAATGGATGGTGAATTTTTTCCACAGCAAACGCGCAAGTGTATCAAAAGTAGGCACATATACACACACAGCTACCCAGCCTCCATCGAATCAACAGATCAAGCAGCGCGTGCATTGTCACCGATTCGTTCTGCTTTAAGGCTTTGACCAAAAAATTTTTGTTTTACTTTTTTGGCGCAGGTCTTTAGCATTATTTTTGGGAGAAATTGAATTGCACATGTGTATCCCTGTGTGTGTGTGTTTGTGTATCCAAGTCAGTGAGTAGCTGCAATCATCAATTAAACTGGTTCTCTGGTCGTTGGCACAACCTCAACGTACCAATTGTTGCCACAGGCGCTGCATGCAACATGCGACTAAAGCCACTAAAGCATTGATTTATTTAAGATTTTTTGTTTTGTTTTTCTATATTTTTTTATGGCTTACCAAGCCTTTAGTTGGCGACAGTAGCCCGTGGAAAATATCTACAATCGCTGATGACCTAAAAATTCAGTTGAAAACATTTGACAATTTTTTTTTGCGGTGGGTTTTTTGCTGGCCTCAGGCTTTTGGGTTCTTTCACTATTTTTTCATTGACATTTTCAATGGAATTTTATGCGTTTTTTTTTGTATTCTTTTTCTAATTTTTGTTTTATTTTGGCTGTTTTTTTTTTTTCTAGTGCCAACGATTGTATGGCTTTCTTTTGATGTTTTTTGTTATTGCCAAGTGGCAGCGAAATTTGTTGACCTTCTCCAGCTTTGTGTGCTTACTTCATCCTGAAAATTTTAGACTCATGCCGTCAATGTACATTTGAATCGATCTTTACACAATGGGCAGACTGCAGAAACATTTGAACAAAAGTTTAGATTATAACAAAGTCTTAGGAATAAGGGGTTGTATTGAAGAAGACGATCCCATCCCGCTTACCTAAAGAATCAAATAAAAAGTAGGACGATGCAAAATTATGTTTTTACAAAAGTACCCGGCAGGCTTTGTTTTGTCAGGAAAGTGGTTTACCGACAGTTAAAAAGCGATCCTCGCTTCTAGTCACTCACTCTCCCATTTTCTTCTGCTTTATCTTCCATTTATATTTAAACCCCTTTTCCCTTCCCCTCCCACTACCATTTCCACTCCCAACTCCCAATTTCATTCCAACTCCCTCTCCCACTCCAATACCCTCCCCAATTCCAATTCAGTTCCAACTCCAACTTCCACACCCATTATCTCTTCCAATTCCAATTCGATTCCTACCCCAAATCCGTCTCCGACTCTCTATTACACTCCCAATTTTACTCCGTCTCTCAATTCCATACCCACTCCCTCTCCCATCGCTAATTCCACTCCCACCTCCGCTCTCACTGCTAATTCCAATACAACTCAAACTTCCTCGGCCACTCCCAATTTCGCCCTCACTCCAACTCCCACTTCCTCTCCAGCATGCACACTCTATCCCATTCTCACTACCACTCCACTCCTAAATCTACTCCCCATCACAAATCCACTCTTGCTCCCTCTCCCACCTCCAATTCCACTCTCACTGTCAATTCCAATCCAGTTCTAAATCCCCCCCCCCCCACTCCCAATTTGCTCTTGCTTCAACTCCCAATCCCTCTCCAGTCTTCCCACTCTATCCCTCTTTCGCTTCCACTCCACTCCCCTTCACACTCCCAATTCTACTCCCCATCTCAATTCACTCAAACTTCCTCTCCCACTCCAAATAACACTGACACTCACACTCCTATTCAAAATCCCATTCCCACTTACACTTTCCTAAACCTTCCATGCACCATAACGAACGAAACAAAATGCAAATTTTCGGTATCGGACAACCCCACACCAATTAATTTTTACATATTTAAATAAATTATAACTAGGTACTTTGTTCGCCGGATCAGCAGAATACGCAGTTTCAGGAGCTACATGACCAGACTACAATGAAAGGAGGACAAGGATTCCACAAGGTAGATGCAGTTCCGACACCCATAAACTTATAGAGGTCTGAACCTCAGGCTTGCGCAAAAATGGATATTCCGCGTAATGACCGATGCAGACGTTGTAGAGACATAACTACAAAACAAAAAGACTATGGAGAATTTTATACGGAAATGGTCGGCTATAGCTACAACACGTTTAAGATACTTCGGAAGCACCTTTTTGTAAAATCTAGGTAAACTATCGGAAAACGGAAATCATAATACACGATCACCAGAAATAAAGAGCGTGATAGGGGAAGCTAATGGAGGGCGAGACGGATCAAACACGAAGAGAAAGGCGGAGAGAAAAAAAGAATTAGATGAAAATAGAAAGAGAGAGATAAAAAAGAGTTGGGCGGAGGAAGCAAAAAAAAAAACATAAAGCCGGAGTCATTGGTGCCGTATGTCGTATCGCTGTATCCGTATCCCTAACGTAATCAGCTGTTTATCGTTACGACGGTAAACCAAAACCCAATTGGTTGGCTACGATACGGATACGACCTTAGCGGCACCAATAATCGATTGCATTGATTCTCATAAGATTGGTCGAATAAGCTGTTATAAGGTTACCGATACGGTTACCGATAAAGCACCAATGTCTCAAACTTAAATCGATACAGAGAGAGGAAAATAGAGAAAAATACGGAGAGGGAGATAGATGCAGAGAGAAAGAGAGAGAAAGGGAGATTGAGAGCCGTATAAAAGGATGGGGAATATGGCGCAAGTGAGAAATAAAACTTCTTTAAAATAATGCATTAAGACCAAATTCAGGACAGAACAGCGATTGCCGGGTCAGCATGGTACTTATAAAATACTGAAATTTGTAGCGCACTCCAGCAAAATATTGATGTGATACTCATTTTTTCCGATTGCGGTCCCATTGTGCATATCGCGAGATAAGGTAACAATGCAATACCAATACTTTTAAACGATTAATTTTATTTTTTGTGTGTGAACATTTTTTTCTTTCATTCTTGTAATATTTTCTTACAAAAACTTGATTTCCGCAGACAACGCGTCATTGGCGTGAATTCTGATGTGTGCGTTCCATTGGAAATGAAAGTCAGTGACGGAATGCCACCGCACCGCACTTGCCACACAATTGCGTCAGCGATGGCGGCTATGCCACGGCAATCATTATCGATGCAGCTGCAGACTATTGATCTGTCCCGTCGACTTTGCAATCTCCACACTCGTTGGCTGGTGTAATTTTTTCCCATTTGTGAATCGCTCGCGCGCGCGCTTATTGTACTGCCGGCCTTCGAAGAAAGTTGCTCCATTGACCTGCTTGCGCGTAATTGTATTGAAGGTTGTTGGTCCACACATGGGAATTGATTGGTTTTTTGTGATTTTACTTTTTCGACCCATATTTAGTGCAGCAGGATGCTGTCATAGTTGCTGTCTTAATGTTAATTGTGAAATGCTGAGAATTCTTTGTTGGATTTGAGATCTGTTACAGTTGATTTTCACCGATATGTAATTGGCGGAAAACTTTGGTTGAATTGCTGTTAAGAATGATTGAATGTGAGAAATTTTTATTGATGCACTTTTTTTATTAATGGTAGATTGCTTAACAAATATGTGCAAGAGCATTTAAAAGGCACTTAGGAATCACTTTTGAATTATATTTGTACTCGCTATTCGCACTTGATAGCATGGCCAGAAGTATTTACAGTATTGTGTAGGAAAAATCTGGTATTCATGCCTGTTCTCCTACTGACATGACTAACATTGCTTAAACTTACTATGCTGGTTTCCAGGTAGGTAGGTTGAACTGGCCGGTCCATGAGGACCTCACATAGACTGACTGAGTCCGTAGTGTTACCAGAAGGAAATTTGTTTTAACGACCAAACTGAAAAACCCTATCAAAAACCAGGACTTATGTTATAAAATAACTCCGTCCTCTTGGCAAATACTAAAAGCTTCCTAGGACTTAAGCCACTTGCTGTTTCTAGATCTGACAGGTGTATCACTCCTAATAGCTGGAGTCTTAGCCTGGCAAGTGCAGGGCACGAGCACAGAACGTGCTCGATCGTTTCCTCCTCCAACCCGCAATTCCTACATCTGCTATCACTGACCAAGCCTAGTTTAAAGGCATGTGACGCCAGCAGGCAGTGTCCAGTCAGAATACCCATCAAGAGTATACAGTCCTCTCTTTTTAATGATAGGAGCAACTGTGTTAGTCTAAGGTCGAAGATTATGTGTAGGTCATCTTCGACACTTTACAGCCCCGCGCTTGAAGCCACGCTTGGTCGATCATGTGCACCTCTCGACTTCGCTTAATCTTTTTAGCTAGTTCGTCCGCTTTTTCATTCCCATCTATTCCCATATGCCCTGGAACCCAATATAGATGTATGCTTCTCCCTGTCCCTGTTCTCTCCAGAGACCGCTTACACTCTAACACGCATTTAGATGCTGTGCTATGCGTGATTATTGCTTTAATTGCTGCTGAGTGTCAATATAAAAGTTAACACGGTTGCAGCTTAAGCTCTTTTCTTCCAGGGTTTCTACTGCTTTGGTTACGGCTAATATTTCCGCTTGGAAAATGCTACAGTAATCCGGCAGCCTGTAGGATCTGCTTATTTCCGGATCAGCGCAGTATACCGCAGACCCTACTCCTTCCACTACTTTGGAACCATCGGTGTACACATGTATCGCCTCGTCCGCCATTTGCGCACCCTTGCGCCAACGGTCCACCTCTATTGTCGCCTTAAGATCTCCCTCGAAGCGCAGATAGGGAATCATGTAGTCTGTTCGTCTTGTGATTGATGACGCTATACTACTATGGCCATATGGTCGGCGCTCAAGCTGCCCCGAAACACCGAGCCTGGTTGCGGTTATTAACGCTTTGTTCTTTGCTACCAGGTCTACAGGTGGGATGTGCAAAATGGCATGCAGTGCAGCCGTCGGGGTTATTTTCAGGGCTCCCGTAATGCTAAGCATCGATAGTCTGCATACCCCCTCTAATTTTTTGAGGTATGTTGTTTTTTGTGTGGCTTTCCACCAAACAAGAACTACATGGTATAGAATAGGGCTTACAATCGCTGTAAAAACCCAATGAGAAAGAGAAGGCGATAGGCCCCATGTACACCCCAGCATTCTTTTACATGCATAGAGTGCCGTTGAGGCCTTCTTGACCCTCTCCTCCACGTTGAGCTTCCATGACAGCTTACTGTCTAGGATGATTCCTAAATATTTTGTGCAAGGTTTCTCCTATAAGGTCACCCCTCCTAACTTAGGCCTGGTCCAATTTGGGACCTTGTACCTCTTTGTAAACAAGACCATATCCGTCTTCTCCGCATTGACTTTCAATCCGACATTAGATGCCCAGGTATGAATATCGCGAAGCGCCCGATCCATCAAAGAACTAATCGTTGGAAGGCACTTTCCACTTATGACAATTGCAACGTCATCTGCGTAAGCCGTAAGTTTTACGGATCCCTCATCGAATTGCCTGAGCAGTTGGTTGATGACCAGCGTCCACAGCAGAGGTGATAGCACCCCTCCGTGCGGCGTGCCCCTGTCCACTGATTTCGTGGCCTCGCACAATCCCCATTGTGATGTAATCTTTCTGCAATTTAACATGCAGCCGATCCATCTGATTAAGGCAGGATGTACTTTAATGTAATTAAGATCATCCATAATCGCCCATTTTGCAACATTATTGAAAGCCCCGGCAATGTCCAAGAAGACTCCTAGAGCATACTCCTTATATTCCAGGGATTTCTCTATGCTTATTACCACCCTATGCAATGCGGTGTCTACCGACTTGCCTTTGGTTTACGCATGCTGTGTTGTAGAGAGCAGCTTTTCATCCACGTTGGACTTTATGTACACATCTATCAGCCTCTCAAAGGTTTTGAGCAGAAATGATGTTAAGCTAATGGGTCTATAGTCTCTGGGATACACGTGACCGGTCTTCCCCGTCTTTGGTAGAAAAGCTATACGAGCAGTTCTCCAAGAGTGCGGTACATGATTCAGTCGTATGCACCCATCGAATATTATTTTAAGCCATTCCACGACCGCCCTAATATACCATCTGGACCCAGCGATTTAAACTTGGAAAACGCCTTCACTGCCCACTCGATCTTGGTATCGGTCACCAAGCCCGGCACTACTAGCTCCGTGATCGAAGTGTGAGTGATGTCTGCTGGCTCCTCTAAACCGTCTCCCGGTGGGAAATGTGTATCGAGAAGCACCTCAAGGGATTCCTCACTATTACGTGACCATTCCCCGTTCTCTTTCTTTATTAGTCCCTGGACTATGTTTCCCTTTGCTAGGACTTTTTTCAACGGTGCTGTTTCGCTGGAGCACTCTATGTCCGTACAGAAACTTTTACATGAATTTCTCTCCTGGTAATTTCACGCTTGTAGATCCTCAGTAGATCCCTGTACTCATCCCGACAAGCTTCGCTTTCCGCGGTCTTTGCGAGCTTAAACATTTCTTTTACCTGTCTTCTTAGAAGACTCAGCTCATTGCTCCACCATGGTGGCTTTGCTTTTCCTCTGAATCTTCTTAGAGGGCAAGCTTTGTTATATACAGTCATAAGCGTCCTTGTTAGGAATTCAGTCGACTCCTCCAGTTCCTCTACATTAGCAACCTCTTTGGGTTGTCCCAGTTTTGTTTCTACATGTTTCTGGAATTTAGTCCAGTTCGTTGACCTAGGGTTTCTAAAGGTTCCTCCCTTCTCTACCCTCTTTAGGGGGATGTTGAAGCTGATATACGCATGGTCGGAGAAGGATGGTCTATCAAGAACCATCCAATCATACCTTGATATATCACGCTCGGAGCTCAATGTAATATCCAGAACATTGCTGGATGTTGGGCCAATGTATGTAGGGACATTTCCCCTGTTGGCTATCTGCAAATTGGTTTGCAGGATGTAAAAAAACAGAGATTGGCCTCTCTCGTTCATATCTGCTCTTCCCCACGCATTGTGGTGCGCATTTGCATCTGCGCCTATGACCAACCGCCCTTTGCGCCCTTCCTCCTGTACTAGCCTTTTGCACTCCATCGGTGGGACCTCCGCAGCATGGGCCATGTAGCAGGACGCCAGGATAAATGCCTGCTTATTCTTTTGCTCAACGGCCACCGCTACGAGATCCTCAGTGGTGTAATTAGGCAGCATATATGAATGCAGCTATTTCCTTACCATTACTACAGCTCGCACCCGTCCTTCCGTTTGAGCGTAGTAAACGCCAAACCCGCGCGCGCTAAGTCCAGAAACCTTTCCTCCCGATGAGAGCCACGGCTCCTGGATCATCGCCACGTCAAACAAACCCTCCTCAAGGGTTAGGAGGAGTTCGCTCGACGCCACTTTACTGTGTTGGAGGTTTATCTGTAGGACTCGCAGTACCATTGGGCTGTTTGTCCCCCTCCAGCACCTTCGTCTTGACGTCGTCGTCCTCCCCTTGCCCTTTCGGTTTAGATTATTCGAGGCCCCCTTCAGCCTCTCGTGACTGTTGTGCAGGATGTTCCTTTGTGAGTCACAGCACCATTTAGCGGTTGGTCCTCTTCTAGCACGTTCGTGGTGACGTCGGGGACCTCCACCTGTCTTTTTTCCCCTTAGGCTTTTGAGGTCCTTTTCGGCTTCGCCCACCTCTAGCGTGTTAGGGTTTTTATCCTCGGGACTTCTTTTCCTGAGTCGCATGTAAATTTGGTTTCCAGGAAATTACAAACTTTTTCAGAAAGATAGCAACGACTTGGATGCTTGAATCCGGAGATTTCTAAACGAATTCTGCATTCATAGATACCAAACTCAACGCCAGATCTGATCCAAGGCGTTATATGGAAATGGGAAAATATTAGATGCAAATACGAAAGGGCTGCTTCGATATCAGAATTGTTTGTTGTAAATGAGAAAGTCTTTGTAAAGTGCTAGAGGCCAAAACATTCATTTAGTTGTCGTTATATTAGTGTCTGGAGTGATGTCCATCAACCGACAAAGCGGTTCGTTTAACATGAGCATATGCCCATATTGGGTTCGGTCAGCACATATTGCTGGGAAGAGCAGCTGAACCATTTAAACGTTTTAGTTAACGACATCGCTCAAAGCCATTCGAAAATCGAGTTAGCGATAGCCTGGTGGAAGTCCTGCATTGGGCATTGTGCTCGCTTGCTTTGTATGCGAAAGGACACCTTACCATCTCGGAGACAAATGTACCGAATGTTGTAGAGCAACGGCGTCCATATTTATGCAGAAGGATTGGTGATTATTTACAAAGTGATACTTTTGCAAGTTCATTGCATGCTTTTTCGCATATCTCATTCGCATTTATGTTAGGTAAGGCGCGGAACTTCCCACACTTCCACTCGGAGACATTTTTGTCCATTGCGAGTGTCTTCAATGGGTGTTGGGTGGCAGCACATTCATCCAACCGGATTATTACGAACTATTTTAATTCTCTGATGAATGCAAAAATCCACTTTCTTGTTTAGTGTCCTGAACATTGGCAAAAAGAAATGATAAATCGAATCGTATTCCTCCTCATCCTGACAGCATCTGTAGAGGGCACATGCTGGTATACGGCACCGTTCGAGCTTTGGTGCAGAGCGCAATGGCCTGTGATGACAACCGTAAGTATTCTCACTGCAGATTTATTAAGCTTCAGAAGGACCTTGAGATCTCGCAATCATCCCGGTTGATCCATATCAAGTCCATATGCAGTCTCATATTCCATGATTCCCCTCCGGACATATTCCATCAGTGGTCGCACGGAGCTGTCCGCCTTGCTTATTTCCATTTCGGAACTTTTCTGGCTGTCCCATCTGCAAATCCATTCACTTCAATATCGCTGTGCCCTGGGACCAAGCAAAAGCAGTGAGGCTCTACACCTCCGCACAACATCCGAATTTATCACTTCAGCTTTTTATGCCCTGCCTGCTCTCGACAATGATCGTTACATTGATTTCCGGGACCGTTCTCTGCTGGAGTAATATGGCTGTTCTCTTTATGGTATAGATCTCCGCCTTGGCATCGAGAACAACTCGAGGGACGACGAGGAAAGCGCTGGCAAAACTTCAACGACTGGCATCACGGAAGCAATGCGCACATGCTCCACAATAGCGCTTAAGGCTATTCTCGAAGGCTATTCTCGATCTAACCCTGCTACACATAGCTATAGAGCAGTCAGCCAGCGAACTCTCCTGGATATCGAAAAGGAGAAGTTATATCTTCCTTGAGCATGAAGGAACTGGGAGACAGTATCCCAATCTCTCAACTTCCGAAAGATAATATCCTCAGGCAGGTAGTATTTGAGATAAGTTACAAAGTGGTATTAGGAGACAAGATTACATGGAATGAAAGAAAGCGAATAGCATCCAACGTCTACAGAAGATCTTTTGGTACACAGATGGCTCGAAGGAATCAAAGGGGATTGGAGCTGGATTATTCTGACCTAGAGCTAAATTATCGGCACCTCTGAGAGTACAACCGAGCATATTTCAAGGGGAAGTATTCGCCATAAGTCAGTGCGCTGAGCTGAACCTTCAACGCGGATACTACAATGAAACAATCGACGTACTCAGTGACAGCCAGGCCGCAATCAAAGCAATTTGGTCTTTGGTACGTGGAAAAGCTAAGTCAACTAGGAGCACACAACTTAGTAATGTTGGCCTGAATTCCAGACAACAGGTAAGTGGAGAGCAATGAGCAGACGAAAAGCCTGACTAGAGAGGCAGCAAGTGCACGACCCATTGGTCCTGAGCCCCTCCTGCCAGTCGGCTCACAGGAAATTAGGGACACTTATTATATGAAGAGAGGGAAAAGAGAGAAGACCACTGGCATAATGCGCCAGGTTTGAGACAATCTAATTTACTGTTAGGAGGTTACAATACTAAATAGCTAAAGGCCAATAATAGGCCTCTCGAAAAAAAGGTCTAAAAATTTTAACAGCTATTCTTAAAGGACACTGCAGAAATTAGGCATACAATCCAATGACACATGTCGATTCTGCGATCGATCAGCGGAGACGGCCGAACATATTATCTTGTAATGTGACGCAATCTCAAGACGAAGGAATAAGGTTTTGGGCTCACCATGGACAGAGCATTCCCACATTCAATATCTCAAGCACAGAGAACTACTAGGATTCATAGGAAGTCGGCTTGGGTGAGGTACTATGAAGGAGATGAGGGCGTAATAGACCAATGGTTGCAGTTGAATCCTCAATAAATTATCTATCCATCTACCATGGATGATATGCGGTGACAGTTCACATTTCCTTCCGAAAGAGCTTTCTTTCGCATTTACAATTGAGTGTTCTCATTAACAACTGGATATGGTGGAGGCAGTAAGCGCCAACTAATGAAAGAGACGATAATTTTTTTATGAAACTAATTCCAATTGCAAGGTCTGAGCGTGAAAAAAGTGTGTTAACACAAAACGTACACAGCTTGGTCAGCTTTTATATTATACCAACAAATGAGTATTCTAAACAATTCTTTCTTTTGAATTTCACTTATTACTTTAACTTTCCGCCTTTGATGTGTTCTCGAGAAATATTCTTGTTAACAAAATATTTGCTTGTGATTACCTAGGAATCATGCATCACACATCAAATTGTACATAAAAGGAGATATGTTAGCTATAGCCAGACTCATTTAATAGCGATTCGCTTTTTATGAGGCACTCGATTCGAGATGTAAAGGGCATGAGACCGACGCGTAGACTAATCGAGACAATAATGAGTAGGAATACAAACATGTACCGCCGTGTATGCAAGAAATGAAATAATGATCTAAGAATCATTGATGTGATTTAAGGTCAACGGCCAAAAGGAGCACTCCAAATGGGCATAAGATCAATTGCTCTTATGACCACTTCAAATGGTGAAAAGGTCAATTGAATTTATGGCCTTGCCCAATTATACTTTGCTTTGACCTTGGCATTTTTTAGCTTGTTTGCCATTAAGGAAACTTCCGTTTGATCTCATGGTCTTACTTACTTACTTACTTAAATTGGCGCTTAACCGTCTAAACGGTTATGGCCGTCCAACAAGGCGCGCCAGTCGCTCCTTCGCTCCGCCAACCGGCGCCAATTGGTCACACCAAGGGAGTTTAAACCGTTTTCCACCTGGTCCTTCCAAAGGAGTGGGGGCTGCCCTCTACCTCTGCTTCCATAGGCTGGTTCCGATAGAAACACTTTCTTGGCCGGAGCATCATCATTCATTCGCATAACATGGCCTAGCCAGCGCAGCCGCTGCGTTTTAATTCGCTTAACTATGTTGATGTCAGCTTATAGCTCGTACAGCTCATCATTAAATCTTCTTCGGTACTCGCCATCGCCAACGCGCAGAGGTCAATAAATCTTTCGAAGAACTTTTCTCTCGAACACTCCAAAAGCCGCTTCATCTGCTTCTGCCCCATATAGCAGGACGGGTACGATAAGAGACTTGTAGAGTATGATTTTCGTTCGCCGAGAGAGGACTTTACTTTTCAATTGCCTACTTAGTCCAAAGTAGCATTTATTGGCACGATTGATTCTTCGCTGGATTTCAGTGCTGATGTTGGTGCTGGTGTTGATGCTGGTTCCCAAATAAACGAAATCTTTTACTATTTCGAAATTATGGCTGTCAACAGTAGCGTGGTTGCCAAGGCACGTATGCGCTGACTCCTTGCTCAATGACAGCAGGTACTTCGTTTTGTCCTCATTCACCATCAAACCATCCTTACCGCTTCGTTTTCTAGTTTGGAGTAAGCAGAACTAACAGCGCGGGTGTTTAGGCCGATGATATCAATGTCATCAGTATATGCCAGTAATTGCACGCCATTTCGGGAAGAAGACCATAGCCATATACAACAATTTAAGATCAGCCCAAAGGAGAAGAATCTGCTGGATTAGTAAGACGTTTAGTTGAATGTGTTCTTCTTATTTCAAAGAAATTTTCAACGGACCGGCCTTAAATCCGATTTCGCAGTATAATGACAGCAGAATAAGAAAAAGTAGCGCCGCTGGAGAAAATTAGAAAACAAATTGCGCAATTTTTTATCTCAAATTTTTACTATATTTTCAGTTGAATAAGTTTTACCTCTCTCACCGGTTGGTTTTTATTATATTTTTCACCAGATGGGACTAAACTATAGGAAAAGGAACGCCGTATCCGAAAATTTGATATAAAATGTTTCATTATTTATTCTATGGAACAAAGTTGTTGTGGGAACAAAAAACTGTGATTCAACAGTGTTTAACATTTTAATAGTTGCGAGGTTTAGGAGGTACGAGACAAAATAGTTGACCTTATGACCACTTGATAAAAAAAGAGTTGCTCTTTTTGGAAATGTAGGATGGTCAGAATATTAATATCGTTTCGGTTGTGACTGTTTCATAGGCACATAGCTTTGATTGACTTTGCGGCCGTTTGAAGTGGTCATAAGTTCAAGTGACGTTATGCCCGTTAACCTTATGTCGTCCCTACTTAAAACTCATATATTAGGTAGAAAAGAGCTATCGCCTATAAAAACTATGGTCGCCGCTTTAGTGACTACCTTCTAGACGGCTAATCCCTACATCACTATTGTGAATTATTCAGTGTGACATTCGCACCTTGTGTGAAAATGTTACTTGTTTAAATACATATGCGCTTTATGGATTCCCTCAACCGTACTCCTTGGCTACTTTTTGTATCGTTTTATCTGTTCTCTTCAGTGCAATTAACCAACAATCACACGTCGTTCACTTTTTAGCCGCTAAGAAAAAAGCAAACGAGTTTCATCCGATAACGCAAAGTGCGCATTAGAAAAAAAAGCCTCTCCGACGGCGACTGGAGACAAAGCATAGCTAAGACCATCGATTAAATGCAGCGTGCAACAAATGCGTGAGCTGATTATTTAGATATAAACACTATTTTCAATGATGTTATTATAACGATTGTTGTTTTTATTGTAAATGTGTGTTTGGTAGTCTCACCTGAGTCAGTTATCTCACTTAAACTCTGTGGTGGTCAAAGAAAGTCTGCTTTTAGTTATTGTGTTTAATATTTTATGAATTTATCAAGCTGCGATATCAACGCTGTGATCTTCAACATTCTAGTCTCCCAGAGCGTTATTGTTCTAATCACTCAATAGAATAAAATATCGATACACTACATTATTTGGCCCTTCAAACTAATAGAATTGTTAATAAACCTGATTCATGCCTGTATAATTTGTTATGTAAAGTCAAATATGAGATCAATTGGCTCTTTATAAAGTTGACCACCCAGATGTGGTGTTGCATATTGATGGTCGTTAAGGTGATCTGAGCTGGTTTAAAAGGCTTCATAAAAAGAGAATACGCTTGAAAGAAATTTGTGGTAGGTCGCTTTTGTTTGTGCCCGACGTGCTCAATAGCTCAATAAATTACAAAAAGAAAATACAACAAGTAAGGGTGTCTAAGTTCGGGTGTACACTTGAAATGCTGTTGTTCTTTGTTTTGTGTGCTTTCTAAACTAATTTTTTTCGAGTTAATTTGGCTCCCGAAACATAGAAAATTGCTTAGTCATAAAAGAGGCGGTGCCACGCCCGTTTTTTAAATTTGAAGTTTTTCCTATTTATTGGTATAAATCCACTTGGGAAATGAAATACCATTGATATAAAGCTCTTTTTTGCAAAGATATAGCTTATTATATTCGTTCACGACCCTTTTAAAAATATTTTATATAAAAGTTGGCGTGTTCCTTCACCGATTTCGTTAATTTTTCTTCAAAGCATTCTTATAGTAAAGGAAACCTCTCTGCCGAATTTTGTTACGATAGGTTTAACGATTTCTGATTTATTATTAATCATATTTGTAAAATTAATTTTATCACAATTTTAAAATCTTTTTTTTTTAATTTTTATCAAGAGTCTTAATATCAGTCCACACGTCAAATTTCAACATTCTAGGTGTATTATTTACTAAATAATCAGGTTTTTTGTGTTTTCCAAAGTGTTATATAAATAAAAAGTGGGCGTGGTTATCATCCGATTTCGCTCATTTTCAATACCAATCTATTCTGAGATAAGCTAACTGAGATAAGATAACACTTTCCTAGCACTTCTTCGCTGTTCTTAATGCAAGGAAAAAATTTGCAAAGCATACAAAAGTCAATCATGACTATTTTTGTCGCTTTCTTAACAACACAAAAATATAAAAATAATAACGAGCCTCTGAAAACCCATTTAGCACCAAGCAATCGACGCGCCGTCATCAATCGTTAATGTTGCATGCAACATACAACGTTTAGACCTCGCGCTAATTTATTGCACACTGCCAAAGCGTATACTTACTGTATGCGTGTATGCGTGACTATATGTGTATGTCCATTAAAATATATTTTTATGCGTTTGACATATAAAAGTACATTAAACACTTGAGAACCCCTATTCGCGTTTGCTAAGCAATTGTGAATACACAAATTCACAAATACATTCGAGTTTGTACCTGTTTTTGTTACCGTCATCTGCCAAGCCAGCAATAAAAAAAAACAAAAATCAACGCTACAGGACAACCGCGCAAAGGTGCGCGAGAATTTGTTTTCCTTTCTGCACCATTCACTTGTGATACAGCGGCGTGCGGTGACGCTCAAAAGCGTGCAACATGCATATTGATTGCATAGATGATGTGTTGCTGTTGCCATTGCTATCGCTTTTTTTGTTGTTGCTTTCAATTTGTTGTTGTAGCATTAATGTTGCAGCTTTAAAGTAGGTCAACAACTTTGGCGGTTTTACTCAAATATGACTATGAATTTTTGTTCATGCATCATTTGAGTTGTTTTGTTGTTTTTCAATGCATTTTTATTTCATTGATGTTGCGCTCTTTGCCTCACTTGTTTTTATTTTATCGTTTTTTACCAATGGGTTGGTCGGTTTGTGGGTTTGGCGTTGATGCGAAATCTCTCTAGGCAGGTAGATAAACATTTTATGTTGATTTGTTTTCTACTCTTTTTTACAGGTGGGCCTCCATGAGCTTCGTATTAAAAAAACAAACGTGGTAAGTAAATGTGTGCTTCTTTCATTCTAAAACTATAATAACTAAGTGAGATCCTCACGGAGCAGGCAGTTCAAGCTTTGTTTTAAAACTAAAAAAAACCAAAGGCGAAGAGACTTTGGACCGAGATCTCCTTCAAATTTTAAATTTTCGTACAAATAGTCGGGACAGGACCTATGTACGCATATTATGCCGACTCCGGACGGCATCTGCTGTTTTCACTGAGAAGTTTTTCTTGGCTGAAATACACTCGGAGTGTTTGCCAAATCACTGCCGCTTAAAAGTATGATCCCCTTATTTCACTTATTATGGCCAGTTATTTGTCCTGTTTATAATCGATAAATTTTCGATAGCAAATCGATAGCACCCCGATAACAAATCGGTAATTTTTCGACAATATATCGATAACTTATTGATAATTAGAGAGAAATTGAAAAGTTCACAAACGACGATTGTTACTAGGACATGTTTCTGAATTTCACTTCTTCATCAGCTAGCTTCTCGGGAGCTGAGTATTGAACTCGAATCTCCAACATTCATACCAGTGTAAAAGCAGATACTTTTAACCCCTCAGCCATATGAATGCTCCGCTGTTCGCCTTGCAATTGGTCTCTAAGTGTTGCATTTGTTGTAATTCATTTTATTCACCATGTGTAGGTAGATATAATTCTATATTCTGTTTAACCTAATGGTGTTGAAGCTTAGTAACATTAGTTTGGATTTTTACAGTATCCACTGTTTCCTTATCAATGTAATCATATGTATGTAATTAGCCGGACTTCATCAATAACAAAACCCAATGTATAAAACAATTTGAGCCAGTCTCGATAATTACATACATATATCGATAACTTTT
Organism: Eurosta solidaginis; assembly: GCF_040869045.1. Lineage (NCBI taxonomy): Eukaryota > Metazoa > Arthropoda > Insecta > Diptera > Tephritidae > Eurosta > Eurosta solidaginis. The sequence goes on from NC_090320.1 coordinate 245,873,166, forward strand.
CGATAAATAATCGATTCTTTTTTCAATAGTAAATTAATGACTTTTCGATAACAAATAAATAATTTTTCAATAATAATTAATAAAATGGCGATAACTTTTTGGCAACATATTGATAACTTTCGATAACAAATATATAAATTTCGATTAAAAATCGATAACTTTCAATAACAAATCGATAAGTTTTCGCTAGCTCTCGATAAATAATCGAAAATATACTCGATAGTAAACTGATGACTTTTCGATAGTAAATCAATGGTTTTTCAATTAAAAATAAATAACACGGTGATAACTTTTTGACAACATATTGGTATCTTTCGAAAGCAAATACATAACTTTAACAGATTGATAACTTTCGATAGCAAATCGATAATTTTTAATAGCATGTTTATAACTGTTTTATAACATATGGATAACTAACAATAACAAATCGATAGCTCTTTGATAAGAAATCGATTACTTTCGATAACAAATGAAAAAGTTTTTGATAACAAATTGATAACTTTCGATAAGAAATTGACAACGAAACTTGATTCACTCCGATAACAAATCGATAACACATTGATAACAATTAAATAAATAATCTATAACTTTTTGATAATAAATCCATAGCAAAACTATAACTTTCTCTTAATATATCGATAACTTTTCGATAAACAATCCATAACTTTTCAATAATAAATCGATATCTTATCGGTAGCCTTTGTTATCGGTAGCAAATTCATAACACTTCAATAACAATTCGATAATCGTCCTTGTTTGCTTCTGGTTTCGCTTCCAAACTCTACTTTTATTGTTCCCACATTATGCTGCAGTGTAGTGACTACGCTTACATTTTGATTTCCTCTATACAGCAAACAAATCCCACACACTACGCCTAAAAGACACCCTACTCTTAAATTCTGCATTTCCTCATACATTGAGCAAAGATCTTTGCACACCAAAAAAGCACCGAACTGATGGTTTAAAAGGTGCACAGACTCGCATACCTGCGAATATCATAAGCAGTAATCAGCACACCATGATACGGAATATGATGGCATGAGGACGATTAAACTAATTTAACGGCTGACACAAAGTTATTCGAAGAAGAAAAGGGAAGAAGCCTTAGACAATGATAGGGACTTTAAAGCATATACAGACAGGCCAAAAATGAACATGGGCCTTAGACTACCTGCATTTTGCAGTGTCTTCCAGATTAAAGGCTATATCACAGACCACTCGACATCACTATAGTCTCAGAGATCAATAAAACGATCTTTGTTGATGGCCAAGTTACCTTGAATATATAAATCTTTAGATATTTTGCTCGAAATTGTCGAGACGTACTGCACCTCAATGTCTCTTTTTGTTGGGTGCATGGGTCCATCGATATTGAGTGAAATGAGGAAGTTCAAATCCCTCGCACGCCCACCATAGGGTTATCACTCTGAGAAACTCATGGATGCGCTAAATGTTATCTTTAAACAGCAGCTATTGGACCTCCACAGCCTGAGAGCTACTAGCTGAGTCATAAGACTTTGAGGAGTGTAGAAGCTTAAGAAAACTCAATGGCCGCAGCAGTATCCTAAGAATACTTCCCAACGTGGATGCGACAATTTATCACGAGGTTTCCTCAAGAATTTTAGGTTCAGCCGACAAAGCTTACAAAGAGGGCGTAATCTGAAATGATTTGCGGTGTTGGTCCGGGTAATTTCTCCGAACAACAAAACTTGCGCTCATCACGATCACTTGGTTTACCCGGTCATAGAAACATTGACGGCAATGAAAAAGCGGGTGAACTGACAAATTCCGGTGCATCGTTAGACACCTCTGAGGCAATCACTGTGCACCGGCCACTTATATCACTAAAGAGTGGCATTTTTATCAATCTTCAGAAAACCATAATTTGCAATTCGTACTCTACGGATACCTGCGAAATCACCAAGCAAATATGGCCTGACCACAACAAGGATAGAACAGAGTTTCTATGATAGAGATATTCAGAATCATATCAACCATTAGAGGACACTGCCTATTTGGCGCACACGGGGAGGGAGTGGGCATTCTCTTTAACGGCCGATATCTATGTATGCAGACAAATGAGGCGTCAAATTTTTTCGATAGTTTGGAAGTGTTAAAAAGGTGAATCCTTCGTTCCACCAGAAGTTCGTAGGGGAAAGCAAGTTGGAAAACGCCAAATTATTATGAGTCGCTATGCTTATGCAATTTCATTTTCGTGTTCATAACTAAATTCAGTAACATTTCCTTATCATAAAAAACGTGTAAAACTCGTTTTCGTGATTTTCAATTTAATTTGAATAGTGATATTTAGGTTTCCTTTCGTTTTATTTATTTCGCGTTCGATTTGGTTGAATAAATACGAGGGGCGTGCATAAAATTCACACTTCATATACATAAATATTTACTATACCCTGGGTTTTTGACTAATTTGAAATAAATCGTGGTTTAATAATGAGCTGTATTAGTTTCACGCAGATACTTATGTAGATCATGCAATGAAAGGGTTTTGCTGGCTGAAGACGCTCTGACCTTGAAAGTACCCCTATCATATGAGTGCTGCGAAAGACAGGCGGACCAACACTCGGTCCAGATAGGAAACAGCTACTGCAACTCAGAGATGACTAGCGCGGCAGCTACCAAACAAGTCCAGGTGACTAAGCGCCAATGATGGTAATTTGGCTAATCCTTATTGGAAATTTATATACAATTTTGGCCTTCCTGTTTAAGTGCAAAGCTAAGACCGATTTTGTTTTGCTTAAAAATAAATGTAAGGCGCGATAACCTTCGAAGAGATCTAAGGCCGAGCTTCTCTTCCAATTTGCGTCGTACTGCTCTTGATTTTCCCTACAAATGGGCAGGACGGGACCCACATGATTTTATGCCGACTCCGAACGGCATCTGTAAGGCAGATGAGTTTTCACTGAGAGCTTTTCATTGCAGAAATACACCCGGAGCGCTTGCCAAACACTGCCGAGGGGCGACCCCGCTTAGAAAAATTTTCTTCTAATTGAAAAACCTTATTTCTAAAATTTTTGATGTTGCTTTGCCCGTGGTTTGAACCCAGGGCATCCGGTGTGGTAGGCGGAGCAGGCTACCATCACACCACGGTGGCCGCCGATTGTTTTGCTTATTTTGTCTAAAAATGTCAAACTTTTCATTATCTAGATCAAAACTGTTGTTTATTAACTTTTCGGTAGTAATTATTTAAAACCTTAGTTAACAAAAAATGTGGTACTGAAGTTAAGAAGGCTAACCGAATAATCTACCTTTCCAAAACAACTGAGCACAATGTAAAGAAATTACCCCACCTACTCCTTATTGTAAAAGTGCAAAAAAATGGGGTAACAATGATTTGACAGATAACACCGAAGGTATAACACGATACGGGCCAGGATTTTTTGAGGTTTTAAATAAAAATAATTTTATTTTATTACTTTAAATGAGTAAAAATTGTTTGTAAATCCGGAACGATCTCGGAAACGGCTTAACCGATTTGAATGATTTTGGCACATAGATAGTGTATCACATTCTTAGACTTTCAACCTAGGTATTGCCACTGAGGGTGTTTTCACAAGGTTGCCACCTCTAAGAAATTAAAAAAAAATTTACTTGAGGTATATCAATATGGGTATGAAATGAAAGGTGCTTTACTCATCATTTCAATAGAGAATTTTTAAGTAGGGTTGCCACTTAGGGTTGCCATCTCATCTTATTATTTATATCTCTTTGTATATTCACTACTATCGCGGAAACGACTGAAATGATTAATGAAATTTAAAACATCTATATTGTATCACATTCTACCTAAGTATTGCCACTGAGGATATTTTGACAATGTTGCCAAGTACTTGAAATTTGGAAAACAAATTCCACGAGATATGCCAATATGGCTATCAAACGAAAGCTATTTCACTCCGCATTCCAATAGAAATATATTTAAGTATGGTTGCTACTTAAGGTTGCCCCCCCCCCCCCCCCCCCCCCACACCTAATTATATATATTGTTAAGGCAATGGGTAAGCGAAATAATACTACGTTCTACAAAAACAGTAAGTCAAAATATATGTATAAAAAAGAGTTGAATACTTATTTTGACGAGATATAGAACAAAATATATTATGCGGATACTTGCACAGATACTAGCTTACTGTTTGCTCTATAACCCAAATTATGGTACATTTTCGATTCATTTCCCATGAATAATATGTTAGCCACCGAAGTAAAAGGCTGGGCTCAGCGGCTGTAATTTATCTGAAGAAAATTTTGGAAAGAGGGATGTTTTATAAAGTTTGAACAAATTTGACCGGACCATCCCCTCCTTGGGATTTTAACTCTAAGCAATTTTAAAAAAGTGTTCAGTGCGATCTCAGTTATTTTAAATCCTCATAATTTTCACGACTGGAAGCGAGATCCTTTCGGGGCCCATAAATTCTGAGTAATTTCCGAATTGTTTTTTTTTTATTTTTTTTGCAGGGATCTTAATGAAACCATTTCGAGATTACTTCAATGATCATTTCAGAACCACGCGCATTCCGGTACTATTTCGTGAAAATTTGCATATGATGTCATGTCATGTTTTCGAAAAGATTTCTATGTCATTCATTTCGGACTGAATTCGATATTTTGGAATTGGTTTTGAAGTCACTCAACATTTTTTTGAGGTCGTTTGGGGAACTTTCATGACTATACATATATCATTTCATAATAAACTTGGCAACTATTTCACAATTTTTTCCAGGACTATCTCCTGATCATTTCAGAAGTATACCGGAGCTATATTGGGATTTTTTTAAACACTTCGGAGTTGCGGACAATTTTGGTATTAGTTCGGGATTATTTTATGTCGGGAGAGTTTTATTTAAATAACTGTAACTGGGAATCTATTAATCGACTTTTTTTATTTCTATGTAAGACTGGAATTGCTTGTAAAATTAAGTTTATCATATTGTAACGAATTTTGGGAAATTCTTGATTATTTTTGACCTTCTTCTATCGTTCGAAACTCTGAACTATCGAATAAATAACTGAAATATTCAGTATTACAAAACGATCTTTATTAAGACTACTTTGGTAGTAGTACTTCGCAATGACAATTATCGCGTACTACACTAAAGCGTGTTAAAATCAAAGTGGTCCCGAGCATGCTGTGCTTTTACACTCTCGAATACCTCGTTCACCCATTTCTCCTAAAATCTAGACTTTTCGCGAACAGCTGCTTATTTATGTATGTATCCTTTATGTATCTTATATTTACGTTTCTCTTCTAGTTATATGTGTGTGTATGTGTGAATAAGGACTTCTGCTCTTAGCTCCCGACTACATGTATTTGTGTGAAATATTCTCTTTGCTGTTAGCTTAGCTGTTTACATGTATATGTAGCTGCTTACTTTGCTATTGTTTTGCCTTTATTTACAAGCAGCATAGTGATGTATAGGACTGCTTATATTCGACACCATATGTACATATATATAAAAAACTGAATCCCCCACTGAACTTATAATAAAAACAAGAAATAAAACCTGATGCATAGATATGTATATTGATACATCATACAATGTCAATTCTGCTATTATTACCTCATTTTAACTTCAAGTATTTTGGTCACTTTATAGCACACTGAAGTTGTTTTTAAGTGGTTAATTATAATCCTAAGCTAAAGTGTAGGTGGAATATTCAATTACAAACAAATTGAAATTGAACAACTCTACCCATACAAAGAAGCTTAGCAAGCACGAATGGTTATTAGAATGATTCATGATTTAATTCTATTACTATTGGTAATAATTGTTTTTCGGAAGCCCAAAGCAAATACCCCACGCATAAAAAAATCAGTCTATACTCCAATTTGTATTTGGACGCAGTGAAGCGTTTGGATATTTTTTGGCTTATGTTAGCAAATTATTGGTTATCATCACTAGCGTAATCACCGTGGTATAGTTATCGGCGTGTTATCACTTTGTTATCGATGAATTTTCGGTTCGTTATAAGTAGGAGTTATCGACGAAGTTTAGACGATTTATCTATTTATTATCGTTGTGAAAACAAATCTTATCGATGAGATATCGGTTTTTTATCGACGATTTATCGGTACTTTATGGTATTGTTATGGATATCAAAAAAGCTTTCGATTTCTTGTCAGGGTGCTACCAATTATCGATGACTCATCGGTTTAATATGAAACAGAAACAGAAACAGAAAACATTTCAACTAAATTAACTTTACGGTAGAAGGTCTCAGCTGAGTATCTAATGTTCGGTTAGACCCGAACTTAGACTACCTTGTTTGTAGTAACTAACGACTTAATTGCTTAATCTTGTTTCGACCAATTTTTTGCTTCCCACAGGCTAAAAACTTCCCAGCTAATAGATCGTTGGGGATTATGCCGGCTAGGCCTTGTACGGTACGATACGCGGATGTTATTATAACACCTACTGTTCGTTATACAGATGTAAGGAGTTTAAAGCAACAGAACGATGCCCATCAACAACTTGCCTTTGCTTTATGTTGGATCTTCAATGTTTGACTGCTTACCAAAAAAAAACCTGCTTAGATGCCTTTTCCGCCGCATTCTGAATTAGCACTTTGTATGTTAGTCGTGAGTTGTATTTCTACGTATTTACATTTCAAGGTCTGCCTGGAAAACGTCAGATTGCATATGAGGAACTAACCTCTGGCATTGCTGCTGATAACGCGGCAAAGAAAGCATGGAATTTAACTGGTTCCTGCTGTGCTGTTTCTATGCCTATAAAATAGGTTATGTTGATATGAGAGGACATGCATGGGCTTTCTCCACTACCACTAAGATACTTTTTTATTTTTTTTAAACCACTTGATCTCCCATATGACCTTCAAGTGGTGCAAAAGTTCTATCTTCCGTAAATCTGCCTGAATTTCAAAAAGGCAAATACCAACAAATTCTAAATCGCCTTGTCTGTATTCCTGGGCATAGTCCGAGAATTATGACTAGACTTCTTTTCCTCCTCATCCTGATAGCGTTTTAATCAAAGGGAGCTGGTTATTATAAACCGTAGTCGAAACATTTTTACTTTCCTCCGCAGAAAATGGCTATTAGGACCTTGAAAACTCCAATGTTCCCTATTGCTTCACAGTAAGTTTGTTACTCCAAACTGTGTATTTTCAGATTTTCCACAAGGAATAACCCAGGATTGGTTGTAAGGGGTTATCCAGCTACGCTTAAATCTATATTGGAAATGTTCCTCGTCATATCATTAGGAAACTGCTTCTCTTCAACATTATCAATTTGGATTCTAATGCGTTGAAGGCAACCTGGCAGTGAATCTGAAGCAGTCTAACTGTGCTCTCTATGGCATATACCTCAATGATAGCTTTCTGCGACTGGACAATTCTGAAGCAGTCTCACTGTTCCCTCTATGGCACACACCTCCTTCTAGAAGATCTGATCATATGGAAGTCGTAAAGTAAAAGATTACAATTCTTGAGTTGCGCTGCTCACTGCAGCTGTTGCTCTTAGGTGCTCCTCTTAGCATTTGCACTTTCCCCAAGATTTATTAAATTGCTTCTTTTATCTAGCGCTTTCTGACAGAGTGACATACGTTAAAGTGGTTGGAGTAGTTGTGTTGTACATAAAGCTGATGGTATAAAGCAGGTCTACATCGCCGCCAGAACTTTCTTTAGACACACCTCAGCATTCCTTTTCCAGCTTAACTTTAGTTGAACCTACTTTGGCATGTATGCTGAAAGTCTTTCAGATGCCATCGTGTTATCGTTTCATCGCAGCCTGGCTCCCGAATTTGGTCGATAAGCCTTTGTGTGCGATGGTTAGTTCCAGTTAAGCCGCCATGCAGTGCACCTGTCTTCTTACTAAGAAAGGAGGTGTTTCACTATACTCACCGTATATTCACTAGTCGCATTTACTCAAATTATTCCTCCCTCCGCTCTCCCTTAGAAAAAATTGTATTCCTTCTGAAGCCATCGAATAACGATATTATTGGTTTGGGCACAGTAGCTAAATCCAGCAGCATTAAGTGCAAACAATTGCCCACTTTTATGTTACAAATAGTCTCTACTTAAAAAAAGTGTTTGTGTATGACAATAGAAAATATGCCTTTTCACACATTTTCCCATAAAATAGTACCTACCTAAACATAAGCGGATACTAGGGCGGGTCAAATTGTATAGGGAAAAAAACTTCAGGTGCACATCCAGTTTCTGAATATGGGTCATACTGAGTAATATTGTCCATGGGACCATAGGTCTGAAATAAATTATGAGCCTCCCTAATTTTGTTAGAAAATTTTATATCCGAATCCGAATTCGTTTTCGACATTTATTTTCATGTATTTTATTTGTGAGAGCCGCTATAGGGTGCTTTCCTACAATATTTCGCATTTATTGCTTCTTTGTGGGGAAAATCGACGAATTTGTTGCAAATATCGAAAAAATTTTACTTCTCTTCTTGTGAAAAGTCTTAAGTCATCCTCAGGAATCTTAAGCTACGCTTTGAAGACTCTTGTGAAAATCTTCCGGTAAGTAATTACTACAACTTATTTATTACCATTTTTGATAATATTTTTCAGCTATTATGTTTCAATACTAAATGATGATATTGTATTTAATTTCTATTTTCAAGCGGTAAACGATTTTGAGAAGATCGCACTGGAAATTGTGGCTCCTGCTGATGAACTATCAACCGACGCAATGTACTTGTTCAGAATGGCAAATGCAATCTCTGATGGTGAGACCTCGGCGGATTTTGCTAACATTAAACCAGGGCCAAATGCACATTCACGCTGGCTAACCAAGGCCAGTAGATTATTACGGTTATATGTGACAACGAATAAGCCATCAAAAAATCTGAAAATTCTGACAAACTACATAATGAAAGTGTATATTCCAATGTACTTCAACTTCAGCATTATAGTTCGGTCGTGCTCGGCAGTGTATAACTTTTCAAATTCATACGTTGGATAGGGTATTTAGAATCAAATTTACAAGGCGTTATAAATGACGTGATTAAAGGCAATGGATATTTTGCACATACAGAAAATATCGTATTAGCAATGTTGTTTGATGAAAAAAAAGAGGCAAAGCTATAAAGAAAATTATGAACTACCGAAACGATCTGGATGACCAGATGCAACTTAGAGTTTATCGAAAACCAATTATAAACTTCAATTGCACTGACTATACGAATATGATTAATTTAAATGATGATGCTATCTTATTCGAACCACCGTTTACTCGAAGTATTCCATATGATCATTTGGAGGAATATTCAGAATACAACGATCCACCAATGCCTGATCCGAAAATTCCGTTGCACATACAAGGAACAGAAAGACACATTCAATTGCCGGCTAGCGTTTATAAGCGAGTTATCGAAGAGAATGGAGAAGGTGTAATATTGGCGACATTAGAGAGCATTTAGAAAAAATTCTTTTTTATTACAACATTTATTTGTTCTGCTCTGTGAACTGTTAAGTTGAATTTCCGAATAAACAAGTAAGGAAGGCTAAGTTCGGGTGTAACCGAACATTACATTCTCAACTGAGAGCTTTTGAGACAAGAAAATGCATTTGTACGATATGGGTATCAAGTGAAAGGTGTTAATGCGTATTTTAAAAGGGAGTGGGCTTTAGTTCTATATGTGGACGGCATTTCGAGATATCGCCATAAAAGTGGACAAGGGGTGACTCTAGATTGTGTTTGTGCGTTATGGGTATCAAGTGAAAGGTGTTAATGCGTATTTTAAAAGGGAGTGGGCCTTAGTTCTATAGGTGGACGGCATTTCGAGATATCGCCATAAAAGTGGACCAGGGGTGACTCTAGAATGTGTTTGGACGATATGGGCGTCAATTGAAAGGTGCTAATGAATATTTTGAAAGCGAGTGGGCCTTAGTTCTATAGGTGGACGCCTATCGGAGATATCGCCATAAAAGTGGACCAGGGGTGACTCTAGAATGTGTTTGTACGATATGGGTGTCAAGTGAAAGGTGTTAATGAGTATTTTAAAAGGGTGTGGGCCTTAGTTCTATAGGTGGACGCCTTTTCTAGATATCGCCATAAAAGTGGGCCAGGGGTGACTCTAGAATGTGTTTGTACGTTATGGGTGTTAAGTGAAAGGTGCTAATGAGTATTTTGAAAGGGAGTGGGCATTTGTTCTATAGGTGGACGCCTTTTCGAGATATCGCCATAAAAGTGGGCCAGGGGTGACTCTAGAATGTGTTTGTACGTTATGGGTGTTAAGTGAAAGGTGCTAATGAGTATTTTGAAAGGGAGTGAGCATTTGTTCTATAGGTGGACGCCTTTTCGAGATATCGCCATAAAAGTGGACCAGGGGTGACTCTAGAATGTGTTTGTACGATATGGGTGTCAAGTGAAAGGTGTTAATGAGTATTTTAAAAGGGTGTGGGCCTTAGTTCTATAGGTGGACGCCTTTTCTAGATATCGCCATAAAAGTGGGCCAGGGGTGACTCTAGAATGTGTTTGTACGTTATGGGTGTTAAGTGAAAGGTGCTAATGAGTATTTTGAAAGGGAGTGGGCATTTGTTCTATATGTGGACGCCTTTTCGAGATATCGCCATAAAAGTGGGCCAGGGGTGACTCTAGAATGTGTTTGTACGTTATGGGTGTTAAGTGAAAGGTGCTAATGAGTATTTTGAAAGGGAGTGAGCATTTGTTCTATAGGTGGACGCCTTTTCGAGACATCGCCATAAAAGTGGGCCAGGGGTGACTCTAGAATGTGTTTGTACGATATGGGTATCAAGTGAAAGTTGTTAATGAGTATTTTAAAAGGGAGTGGGCCTTAGTTCTATAGGTGGACGCTTTTCGAGATATCGCCATAAAACTGGACCAGGGCTACTCTAGAATGTGTTTGTACGATATGGGTGTCAAGTGAAAGGTGTTAATGAGTATTTTAAAAGGGTGTGGGCCTTAGTTCTATAGGTGGACGCCTTTTCGAGATATCGCCATAAAAGTGTACCAGGGGTGACTCTAGAATGTGTTTGTACGATATGGGTGTTAAGTGAAAGGTGCTAATGAGTATTTTGAAAGGGAGTGGGCATTTGTTCTATAGGTGGACGCCTTTTCGAGATATCGCCATAAAAGTGGACCAGGGGTGACTCTAGAATGTGTTTGTACGATATAGGTATCAAGTGAAAGTTGTTAGTGAGTATTTAAAAGGGTGTGGGCCTTGGTTCTATAGGTGGACGTCTTTTCGAGATATCGCCATAAAAGTGTACCAGGGGTGACTAGAATGTGTTTGTACGATATGGGTGTTAAGTGAAAGGTGCTAATGAGTATTTTGAAAGGGAGTGGGCATTTGTTCTATAGGTGGACGCCTTTTCGAAATATCGCCATAAAAGTGGGCCAGGGGTGACTCTAGAATGTGTTTGTACGATATGGGTATCAAGTGAAAGTTGTTAATGAGTATTTTAAAAGGGAGTGGGCCTTAGTTCTATAGGTGGACGCTTTTCGAGATATCGCCATAAAACTGGACCAGGGCTACTCTAGAATGTGTTTGTACGATATGGGTGTCAAGTGAAAGGTGTTAATGAGTATTTTGAAAGGGTGTGGGCCTTAGTTCTATAGGTGGACGCCTATCCGAGATATCGCCATAAAAGTGTACCAGGGGTGACTCTAGAATGTGTTTGTACGATATGGGTGTTAAGTGAAAGGTGCTAATGAGTATTTTGAAAGGGAGTGGGCATTTGTTCTATAGGTGGACGCCTTTTCGAGATATCGCCATAAAAGTGGACCAGGGGTGACTCTAGAATGTGTTTGTACGATATGGGTATCAAGTGAAAGTTGTTAGTGAGTATTTAAAAGGGTGTGGGCCTTGGTTCTATAGGTGGACGTCTTTTCGAGATATCGCCATAAAAGTGTACCAGGGGTGACTCTAGAATGTGTTTGTACGATATGGGTGTTAAGTGAAAGGTGCTAATGAGTATTGTGAAAGGGAGTGGGCATTTGTTCTATAGGTGGACGCCTTTTCGAGATATCGCCATAAAAGTGGACCAGGGGTGACTCTAGAATGTGTTTGTACGATATAGGTATCAAGTGAAAGTTGTTAATGAGTATTTTAAAAGGGAGTGGGCCTTAGTTCTATAGGTGGACGCCTTTTCTAGATATCGCCATAAAACTGGACCAGGGATGACTCTAGAATGTGTTTGTACGATATGTGTATCAAGTGAAAGTTGTTAATGAGTATTTTAAAAGGGTGTGGGCCTTAGTTCTATAGGTGGACGCCTTTTCGAGATATCGCCACAAAAGTGTACCAGGGGTGACTCTAGAATGTGTTCGTACGATATAGGTATCAAGTGAAAGGTGCTAATGAGTATTTTGAAAGGGAGTGGGCATTTGTTCTATAGGTGGACGCCTTTTCGAGATATCGCCATAAAAGTGGACCAGGGGTGACTCTAGAATGTGTTTGTACGATATAGGTATCAAGTGAAAGTTGTTAATGAGTATTTTAAAAGGGAGTGGGCCTTAGTTCTATAGGTGGACGCCTTTTCTAGATATCGCCATAAAACTGGACCAGGGATGACTCTAGAATGTGTTTGTACGATATGGGTGTCAAGTGAAAGGTGTTTATGAGTATTTTAAAAGGGTGTGGGCCTTAGTTCTATAGGTGGCCGCCTTTTCGAGATATCGCCATAAAAGTGTACCAGGGGTGACTCTAGAATGTGTTTGTACAATATGGGTGTTAAGTGAAAGGTGCTAATGAGTATTTTGAAAGGGAGTGGGCATTTGTTCTATAGGTGAACGCATTTTCGAGATATCGCCATAAAAGTGGACCAGGGGTGACTTTAGAATGTGTTTGTACGATATGTGTATCAAGTGAAAGTTTTTAATGAGTATTTTAAAAGGGTGTGGGCCTTAGTTTTATAGGTGGACGCCTTTTCGAGATATCGCCACAAAAGTGTACCAGGGGTGACTCTAGAATGTGTTTGTACAATATGGGTGTTAAGTGAAAGGTGCTAATGAGTATTTTGAAAGGGAGTGGGCGTTTGTTCTATAGGTGGACGCCTTTTCGAGATATCGCCATAAAAGTGGACCAGGGGTGACTCTAGAATGTGTTTGGACGATATGGGCGTCAAGTGAAAGGTGCTAATGAATATTTTGAAAGCGAGTGGGCCTTAGTTCTATAGGTGGACGCCTATCGGAGATATCGCCATAAAAGTGGACCAGGGGTGACTCTAGAATGTGTTTGTACGATATGGGTGTCAAGTGAAAGGTGTTAATGAGTATTTTAAAAGGGTGTGGGCCTTAGTTCTATAGGTGGACGCCTTTTCTAGATATCGCCATAAAAGTGGACCAGGGGTGACTCTAGAATGCGTTTGTGCGATATGGACATCAAATTATCTCCCATACTTCAAATCAACTGGCAGTCGAAGGTCATTGCCAAAAATTACTTTTGCAGGGGTTGACCCGTTGACTCATGCACTGCTGATCGGTAAGCCATCAAGAATAATGGTATGCGGGTATCCCACTCCTTATGGTACTTGTCTACTACTTTCCTT